>NW_028163193.1:0-15206 GCF_964263955.1 Coregonus lavaretus | reverse complement strand
ATACTGGTTATTATGATGCTACCTCATACTGGTTATTATGATGCTACCTCATACTGGTTATTATGGTGCTACCTCATACTGGTTATTATGATGCTACCTCATACTGGTTATTATGATGCTACCTCATACTGGTTATTATGATGCTACCTCATACTGGTTATGATGGTGCTAACTCATACTGGTTATTATGATGCTACCTCATACTGGTTATTATGGTGCTACCTCATACTGGTTATTATGGTGCTACCTCATACTGGTTATAATGATGCTACCTCATACTGGTTATTATGGTGCTACCTCATTCTGGTTATTATGATGCTACCTCATACTGGTTATTATGATGCTACCTCATACTGGTTATTATGATGCTACCTCATACTGGTTATTATGATGCTACCTCATACTGGTTATTATGGTGCCACCTCATACTGGTTATTATGGTGCTACCTCATACTGGTTATTATGATGCTACCTCATACTGGTTATTATGTTGCTACCTCATACTGGTTATTATGATGCTACCTCATACTGGTTATTATGATGCTACCTCATACTGGTTATTATGGTGCTACCTCATACTGGTTATTATGGTGCTACCTCATACTGGTTATTATGATGCTACCTCATACTGGTTATTATGGTGCTACCTCATACTGGTTATTATGATGCTACCTCATACTGGTTATTATGGTGCTACCTCATACTGGTTATAATGATGCTACCTCATACTGGTTATTATGGTGCTACCTCATACTGGTTATGATGGTGCTACCTCATACTGGTTATTATGATGCTACCTCATACTGGTTATTATGATGCTACCTCATACTGGTTATTATGATGCCACCTCATACTGGTTATTATGGTGCTACCTCATACTGGTTATTATGGTGCTACCTCATACTGGTTATTATGATGCTACCTCATACTGGTTATTATGATGCTACCTCATACTGGTTATTATGATGCCACCTCATACTGGTTATAATGGTGCTACCTCATACTGGTTATAATGATGCCACCTCATACTGGTTATTATGGTGCTACCTCATACTGGTTATTATGATGCTACCTCATACTGGTTATTATGGTGCTGACAGGTATTTACAATTCTAGGAGCATCTCTGTGCCTCACAATGTCTCAAAAATGGTTTCATTTGGAGAGCAGATCTCCCTCCCTCCCTCTCCCAAGTCTCTCCCTAGTGTGTGTGTGTGTGTGTGTGTGTGTGTGTGTGTCTCCAGTGCATCAGCCTGTCCTGGTGTTATCTGACAGGTCCCAGCATCATAAAGCAGAGTGCTCTAACAGCCCAGACACAGCCAGGCTCTCTCAGCTCAATGGAACAACCTTTTAGTGAATATAAAGGACAGTCTGTTAGACAGGCTTGGACTGAACACTAATTACACCTGGCCGTCCGGGGCCTAACAGAGATCTTTACTGGGGCCCTCAGCACTAGGCTAGCTAGCTAACTCCACACTAGGCCATCCAGGGCCAAACAGACATCTTTGCTGGGGCCCTCAGTGCTAGAATAGCTAGCTAACGCCACACCAGGAATCCTTTATTTCCCACACCACATTCTCACTCTGACAAGACATCATGGAAAAAAACGTTATTCTTCCAGTACCATCGGGATTCAATAAACAAGTTTACAGGTCCAAACAAGCACAAAACACCAGGCACTTCCTGACAGCTCGGGGAGGAAATATCGAGCTAGCCTGATGTTTGGCCTGTCATTCTCCGTTTGGTTATGACGACCACATCCATATCTTTCCCCCAGGTAATCATATAGATGTGAAATGTAATCATTGAAGCCTAATCTGTCACGGGCCCACGCGCTAACAGGAGGCCTGTTATTGTGGAAGGCTGGTGATATGAAGGCTGGGTAAAGCTTTGACCCTCTCTCTTCTATTTCCTACTCTCCCTTTCCATCTCTCTCTTACACTCTGTCTGTACCTTGTCTCCAATCTCTCTTTTTATTTTCCTGCACCCACCTACCACCCTCACTTTACCTCCCTCCCTCCCTCCCTCCCTCTCTCTCCTTCTCCTGCTCCCAGTGGGCTAGTCCTGGCTTGGCAGGGGCTTGCTGCGTTACTGAGCAGCATCTCCTCATCTCTCTTCTTATCGAGCAGACGCAGCAGTCACTGGGCCTGCCAGACTGCTCCTATTGCACCCCATTTGTCTTCATGTTCAGGCAGCTATTTTCAGTTCACGACACCCGGCCAACCCCTTACACACACACACACACACACACACACACACACACACACACACACACACACACACACACACACACACACACACACTCACACACACACACAAAGAGAGAGAGAGAGTGCAGACACCGTCACTGACGGTGCTGGAGGGAATGGTCTGAGTTTAATCACAAATGTTCCAGCTGCCACTACAGAACCTCATCTCCCTGAAATGAACTGCTCTTACAGGCTACACTGAGCCTCAGTGTTTTACTCTGGCGGAGATGTGTTTCTGCTCTAATGTCCTTTCTCTTGCTTCTCCACTTTCACTGCAAAGTCAAAGTCCTTCCTGGCTCTGTGTCCTGCTACCTGGCTTAAAACTGCACGGCCAGTAATATGGGTGTTCAGACTGATCTACTGTAGTACAAAGATGGTCTCCTTGTGCTGCCTCCAAGGGAACAGCTAGCACTACTGCCTCCAAGGGAACAGCTAGCACTACTGCCTCCAAGGGAACAGCTAGCACTACTGCCTCCAAGGGAACAGCTAGCACTACTGCCTCCAAGGGAACAGCTAGCATTACTGCCTCCAAGGGAACAGCTAGCACTACTGCCTCCAAGGGAACAGCTAGCACTACTGCCTCCAAGGGAACAGCTAGCACTACTGCCTCCAAGGGAACAGCTAGCACTACTGCCTCCAAGGGAACAGCTAGCACTACTGCCTCCAAGGGAACAGCTAGCACTACTGCCTCCAAGGGAACAGCTAGCATTACTGCCTCCAAGGGAACAGCTAGCACTACTGCCTCCAAGGGAACAGCTAGCACTACTGCCTCCAAGGGAACAGCTAGCACTACTGCCTCCAAGGGAACAGCTAGCATTACTGCCTCCAAGGGAACAGCTAGCACTACTGCCTCCAAGGAAACAGCTAGCACTACTGCCTCCAAGGGAACAGCTAGCATTACTGCCTCCAAGGGAACAGCTAGCATTACTGCCTCCAAGGGAACAGCTAGCACTACTGCCTCCAAGGGAACAGCTAGCATTACTGCCTCCAGGGGGAAACACCTAGCATTACTGCCTCCAAGGGAACAGCTAGCACTACTGACTTCAAGGGAACTGCTAGCACTACTGCCTCCAAGGAAACAGCTAGCACTACTGCCTCAACGGGAACAGCTAGCACTACTGATTCAAAGGGAACAATTAGCACTACTGCCTTTAAGGGCATAGGTAGCACAACTGCCTCCAAATTAACAACTAGCACTACTGCCTCCAAGGGCACAGCTAGCAATACTGCCTCCAAGGGCAAAGCTTGCAATACTGCCTACAAGGGCACATTTATCACTACCGCCTCCAAGGGAACAGCTAGCACTACTGCCTCCAAGGGAACAGCTAGCACTACTGACTCCAAGGGCACAGCTAGCACTTCTGCCTCCAAGGGCACAGCTAGCACCAATGCCTCCATGGGAAGAACTAGCACTACTGATTCCAAGGGCACAGCTAACACCACTGCCTCCTTGGGAACAGCTAGCACTACTGCCACCAAGGGAACATCTAGCATTACTGACTCCAAGGGAAAAGCTAGCTCTACTGCCTCCAAGCTCACAGCTATCACTACTGCCTCCAGGGAAACAGCTAGCAACACTGCCTCCAAGGGCACAGCTAGCACTACTTCCTCCAAGGGAACAACTAGCACTACTGCCTAGAAAGGAACAACTAGCACAACTGCCTCCAAATTAACAACTAGCACTACTGCCTCCAAGGGCACAGCTAGCACTACCGCCTCCAAGGGAACAGCTAGCACTACTGCCTCCAAGGGCACAGCTAGCACTTCTGCCTCCAAGGGCACAGCTAGCACCAATGCCTCCACGGGAACAACTAGCACTACTGATTCCAAGGGAACAGCTAGCAGTACTGATTCCAAGGGAACAAGTAGCACCACTGCCTTTAAGGGCATAGCTAGCACTACTGATTCCAAGGGAACAATTAGCACTACTGCCTCCAAGGGCACAGCTAGTACCAATGCCTCCAAGGGCACAGCTAGCACTACTGCCTCCAAGGGAACAGCTAGCACTACTGCCTCCAAGGAAACAACTAGCACTACTGCATCCAAGGGCACAGCTTGCACTACTGATTCCAAGGGCACAGCTAGCGCCACTGATTCCAAGGGAACATCTAGCACTATTGCCTCCAAGGGAACATCTAGCACTACTGCCTCCAAGGGAACATCTAGCACTACTGACTCCAATGGAAAAGCTAGCTCTACTGCATTTAAGGGCATAGCTAGCACTACTGATTCCAAGGGAACAATTAGCACTACTGCCTCCAAGGAAACAACTAGCACTACTGCCTCCAAGGGCACAGCTAGCACTACTGATTCCAAGGGCACAGCTAGCGCTACTGATTCCAAGGGAACATCTTGCACTACTGCCTCCAAGGAAACAGCTAGAACTACTGCCTTCAAGGGAAAATCTAGCACTACTGCCCCCAAGGGCACAGCTAGCACTACTGCCTCCAAGGGAACAACTAGCACTACTGCCTAGAAGGGAACAACTAGCAAAACTGCCTCCAAGGGAACAGCTAGCACTACTGCATCCAAGGGCACAGCTAGCAATACTGCCTCCAAGGGCACAGTTATCACTACTAACTGCAAGGGAACAGCTAGCACTACTGCCTCCAAGGGAACAGCTAGCACTCCTGCCTCCAAGGGAACAGAGAGCTCCACTGCCTCCAAGGGAACAGCTAGCACTACTGTCTCCTAGTGAACAACTAGCACTACTGTCTACAAGGGCAACAATAATACTACTGATTCCAAGAGAACAGTTAGCACTACTGCCTCCAAGGGCACACCTGGTGCTACTGCCACCAAGGGCACAGCTAGCACTACTGATTCCAAGGGAAAAGCTAGCACTACTGATTCCAAGGGAGCAGCTAGCTCTACTGACTCCAAGGGAACAGCTAGCACTACTGCCTCCAAGGGCACAGCTAGCACTACTGATTCCAAGGGAACATATTGCACTACTGCCTCCAAGGGAACATATTGCACTACTGCCTCCAAGGGCACAGCTGGTGCTACTGCCAGCGAAGGCACAGCAAGCACTCCTGCCTCCCATGTGAAAAACTAGCACTACTGCCTTCATGGGAACATCTAGCACTACTATCTCCAAGGGAACTGCTAGCAATACTGATTCCAAGGGAACATCTAGCACTTCTGCCTCCAAAGTGAACAGCAAGTAATACAGATTCCAAAGGAACAGCTAGCACTACTGCCTCCAAGGGCACAACTAGCACTACTGCCTCATAGGAGAACAACTAGCACTAGTGCCTCCATGGGAACATCTTGCACTACTGTCTCCAAGAGAACAGCTAGCACCACTGCCTCCATGGGAACAGCTAGCACTACTGCCTCCTAGGGAACAGCTACCACTACTGATTCCAAGGGCAAAGCAAGCACAATTGCCTCCAAGGGAACATCTTGCACTACTGTCTCCAAGAGAACAGCTAGCACTACTGCCTCCAAGGGAACAGCTTGCACTACTGCCTCCTAGGGAACAGCTAGACTACTGATTCCAAGGGTACAGCTAGCGCTACTGATTCCAAGGGAACATCTAGCACTACTGCCTCCTAGGGAACAACTAGCACTACTATCTCCAAGGGAACATCTAGCACTACTGCCGCCAAGGGAAAAGCTAGCTCTACTGCCTCCAAGGTCACAGCTAGCATCACTGCCTCCATGGGCACATCTAGCACTACTGATTCCAAGGGCACAGCTAGCACTACTGCTTCCAAGGGAACAGCTAGCACTAGTGCCTCCAAGAGAACAGCTAACACTACTGCCTCCAAGGGAACAGCTAGCACTACTGCCTCTTAGGGCACAGTTATCGCTACTGCCTCCAAGGGAACAGCTAGCACTACTGCCTCCAAGGGAACAGCTAGAACTACTTCCTCCAAGGGAACAACTAGCACTACTGCCTCCAAGGTAACAACTAGTACTACTGATTCCAAGGGAACAGCAAGCACTACTGATTCCAAGTGAACAATTAGAACTACCTCCTTTAAGGGCATAGCTAGCACTACTGATTCCAAGGGAACAATTAGCACTACTGCCTCCAAGGGCACAACTAGCACCACTGCCTCCATGGGAACAGCTAGCACTACTGCCTCCTAGGGCAGAGCTAGCACTACTGCCTCCAAGGGAACATCTAGCACTACTGCCTCCAAGGGAACAGCTAGCATTACTGCGTCCAAGGGAACAGCTAGCATTACTGCCTCCAAGGGAACAGCTAGCACTACTGCCTCCAAGGGAACAGCTAGCATTACTGCCTCCAAGGGAACATCTAGCATTACTGCCTCCAAGGGAACAGCTAGCACTACTGACTCCAAGGGAACAGCTAGCACTACTGCCTCCAAGGAAACAGCTAGCACTACTGCCTCAACGGGAACAGCTAGCACTCCTGATTCCAAGGGAACAATTAGCACTACTGCCTTTAAGGGCATAGATAGCACAACTGCCTTCAAATTAACAACTAGCACTACTGCCTCCAAGGTCACAGCTAGCAATACTGCCTCCAAGGGCACAGCTTGCAATACTGCCTACAAGGGTACATTTATCACTACCGCCTCCAAGGGAACAGCTAGCACTACTGCCTCCAAGGGAACAGCTAGCACTACTGCCTCCAAGGGCACAGCTAGCACTTCTGCCTCCAAGGGCACAGCTAGCACCAATGCCTCCATGGGAACAACTAGCACTACTGATTCCAAGGGAACAGCTAGCAGTACTGATTCCAAGGGAACAATTAGCACCACTGCCTTTAAGGGCAAAGCTAGCACTACTGATTCCAAGGGAACAATTAGCACTACTGCCTCCAAGGGCACAGCTAGCACCACTGCCTCCTTCGGAACAGCTAGCACTACTGCCACCAAGGGAACATCTAGCATTACTGACTCCAAGGGAAAAGCTAGCTCTACTGCCTCCAAGCTCACAGCTAGCACTACTGCCTCCAGGGAAACAGCTAGCAACACTGCCTCCAAGGGCACAGCTAGCACTACTGCCTCCAATGGAACAACTAGCACTACTGCCTAGAAGGGAACAACTAGCACAACTGCCTCCAAATTAACAACTAGCACTACTGCCTCCAAGGGCACAGCTAGCACTACCGCCTACAAGGGAACAGCTAGCACCTCTGCCTCCAAGGGAACAGCTAGCACTACTGCCTCCAAGGGCACAGCTAGCACTTCTGCCTCCAAGGGCACAGCTAGCACCAATGCCTCCATGGGAACAACTAGCACTACTGATTCCAAGGGAACAGCTAGCAGTACTGATTCCAAGGGAACAATTAGTACTACTGCTTCCAAGGGCACAGCTAGTACCAATGCCTCCAAGGGCACAGCTAGCACTACTGCCTCCAAGGGAACAGCTAGCACTACTGCCTCCAAGGAAACAACTAGCACTACTGCCTCCAAGGGCACTGCTTGCACTACTGATTCCAAGGGCACAGCTAGCGCCACTGATTCCAAGGGAACATCTAGCACTATTGCCTCCAAGGGAACATCTAGCACTACTGCCTCCAAGGGAACATCTAGCACTACTGACTCCAAAGGAAAAGCTAGCTCTACTGCCTTTAAGGGCATAGCTAGCACTACTGATTCCAAGGGAACAATTAGCACTACTGCCTCCAAGGAAACAACTAGCACTACTGCCTCCAAGGGCACAGCTAGCACTACTGATTCCAAGGGCACAGCTAGCGCTACTGATTCCAAGGGATCATCTTGCACTACTGCCTCCAAGGAAACAGCTAGAACTACTGCCTTCAAGGGAAAATCTAGCACTACTGCCTTCAAGGGCACAGCTAGCACTACTGCCTCCAAGGGAACAACTAGCACTACTGCCTAGAAGGGAACAACTAGCAAAACTGCCTCCAAGGGAACAGCTAGCACTACTGCATCCAAGGGCACAGCTAGCAATACTGCCTCCAAGGGCACAGTTATCACTACTAACTGCAAGGGAACAGCTAGCACTACTGCCTCCAAGGGAACAGCTAGCACTCCTGCCTCCAAGGGAACAGAGAGCTTCACTGCCTCCAAGGGAACAGCTAGCACTACTGTCTCCTAGTGAACAAGTAGCACTACTGTCTACAAGGGCAACAATAATACTACTGATTCCAAGAGAACAGTTAGCACTACTGCCTCCAAGGGAAAAGCTAGCACTACTGATTCCAAGGGAGCAGCTAGCACTACTGACTCCAAGGGAACAGCTAGCACTACTGCCTCCAAGGGCACAGCTAGCACTACTGATTCCAAGGGAACATTTTGCACTACTGCCTCCAAGGGAACATATTGCACTACTGCCTCCAAGGGCACAGCTGGTGCTACTGCCAGCGAAGACACAGCAAGCACTCCTGCCTCCCATGTGAAAAACTAGCACTACTGCCTCCATGGGAACATCTAGCACTACTATCTCCAAGGGAACTGCTAGCAATACTGATTCCAAGGGAACAACTAGCACTACTGCCTCCAAAGGGAACAGCAAGTAATACAGATTCCAAAGGAACAGCTAGCACTACTGCCTCCAAGGGCACAACTAGCACTACTGCCTCATAGGAGAACAACTAGCACTACTGCCTCCATGGGAACATCTTGCACTACTGTCTCCAAGAGAACAGCTAGCACCACTGCCTCCATGGGAACAGCTAGCACTACTGCCTCCTAGGGAACAGCTACCACTACTGATTCCAAGGGCAAAGCAAGCACAATTGCCTCCAAGGGAACATTTAGCACTACTGCCTCAAAGGGAACAGCTTGCACTACTGCCTCCTAGGGAACAGCTAGACTACTGATTCCAAGGGCACAGCTAGCGCTACTGATTCCAAGGGAACATCTAGCACTACTTCCTCATAGGGAACAACTAGCACTACTATCTCAAAGGGAACATCTAGCACTACTGCCGCCAAGGGAAAAGCTAGCTCTACTGCCTCCAAGGTCACAGCTAGCATCACTGCCTCCATGGGCACATCTAGCACTACTGATTCCAAGGGCACAGCTAGCACTACTGCCTCCAAGGGAACAGCTAGCACTAGTGCCTCAAAGAGAACAGCTAACACTACTGCCTCCAAGGGAACAGCTAGCACTACTGCCTCTTAGGGCACAGTTATAGCTACTGCCTCCAAGGGAACAGCTAGCACTACTGCCTCCAAGCGAACAGCTAGAACTACTTCCTCCAAGGGAACAACTAGCACTACTGCCTCCAAGGGAACAACTAGCACTACTGATTCCAAGGGAACAGCAAGCACTACTGATTCCAAGTGAACAATTAGAACTACAGCATTTAAGGGCATAGCTAGCACTACTGATTCCAAGGGAACATCTAGCACTAGTGCCTCCAAGGAAACAGCTAGACCACTGATTCCAAGGGCACAGCTAGCGCTACTGACTCCATGGGAACAGCTAGCACTACTGCCTCCTAGGGCACAGCTAGCACTACTGCCTCCAAGGGAACATCTAGCATTACTGACTCCCAGGAAACAGCCTGACCACTGATTCCAAGGGCACAGCTAGCGCTACTGACTCCATTGGAAAAGCTAGCTCTACTGCCTCCAAGGTCATAGCTAGCATCACTCCTCCAAGGGCACATCTAGCACTACTTATTCCAAGGGCACAGCTAGCATTACTGCCTCCAAGGGAACAGCTAGCACTACTGCCTCCAATGAAACAACTAGCACTACTGCCTCCAAGGGCACAGCTAGCACTACTGATACCAAGGGCACAGCTAGCGCTACTGATTCCAAGGGAACATCTTACACTACTGCCTCCAAGGAAACAGCTAGAACTACTGCCTTCAAGGGAAAATCTAGCACTACTGACTCCATTGGAAAAGCTATCTCTACTTTCTCCAAGGTCACAGCTAGCACTACTGCCTCCAAGAGAACAGCTAGCACTACTGCCTCTTAGGGCACAGTTATCGCTACTGCCTCCAAGAGAACAGCTAGCACTACTGCCTCCAAGGGAACAACTAGCACTACTGCCTCCAAGGGAACAACTAGCACTACTGATTCCAAGGGAACAACTAGCACTACTGATTCCAAGGGAACAGCTAGCACTACTGATTTCAAGGGAACAATTAGCACAACTACCTTTAAGGGCATAGATAGCACTACTGATTCCAAGGGAACAATTAGCACTACTGCCTCCAAGGGCACAGGTAGCACCACTGCCTCCATGGGAACAGCTAGCACTATTGCCTCCTAGGGAACAGCTAGCACTACTGATTCCAAGGGCACAGCTAGCACTACTGCCTCGAAGGGAACAGCTTGCACTACTGCCTCCAAGGGACCAACTTGCACTGCTGCCTAGAAGGGAACAACTAGCACAAATGCCTCCAAGGGAACAGCTAGCACTACTGCATCCAAGGGCACAGCTAGCAATACTGACTCCAAGGGCACCGTTATCACTACTGCCTCCAAGGGAACAGCTAGCACTACTGCCTCCAATGGAACAGAGAGCACTACTGCCTCCAAGGGCACAGTTATCACTACTGTCTCCAAGAGAACAGCTAGCACTACTGTCTCCAGGGAACGGCTGGTGCTACTGCCACCAATGGCACAGCTAGCACTCCTGCCTCCTAGGGGAACATCTAGCACTACTGTCTCCAAGGGCACCGATAGCACTACTGATTCCAAGGGAACATCTTGCACTCCTGCCTCCTAGGGGAACTACTTCCTTCATGTGAACAGCTAGCAATACTGATACGAAAGGAACAGCTAGCACTACTGCCTCCAAGGGAACAGCTAGCACTACTGATTCCAAGGGCACAGCTAGCAGTACTGCCTACAAGGGAACAACTAGCACAACTGCCTCCAAGGGCACAGCTAGCACTACTACCTCCAAGGGAACAGTTAGCGCTACTGATTCCAAGGGAACAACTAATACTACTGGTTCCAAGGGTACATCTAGCAATTACTGCCTCCAAGGGAACAGCTAGCACTACTGATTCCAAGGGAACAGCTAGCACTACTGCCTCCAAGGGAACAGCTAGCACTACTGCCTCCATAGGCACAGCCAGCACTACTGCCTCCAAGGGAACAGCTAGCACTAATGCCTCCTAGGGCACTGCTAGCACTACTGATTCCAAGGTAACAGCTAGCACTACTGAATCCAAGGGCACAGTTAGCACTACTGCCTCCAAGGGCATAGCTAGCAGTACTGCATCCAAGGGAACAACTAGCACAAATGCCTCCATGGGAAAAGCTAGCACTACTGATTCCAAGGGAACAGCTAGCACTACTGCCTCCAATGGGACAGCTAGCACTACTGCTTCCAATAGAACAACTAGCACCACTGCCTCCCAGGGCACAGCTAGAACCACTTCCTCCAAGGGAACAACTAGAACCACTGATTTCAAGGGAACAGCTAGCACTACTGATTCCAAGGGAACATCTAGCACTACTGCCTCCAAGGGAACAGCTAGCACTACTGCCTCCAAGAGCATAGTTATCACTACTGCCTCCAAGGGAACATCTAGCACTACTATCTCCAAGGGAACTGCTAGCAATACTGATTCCAAGGGAACAACTAGCACTACTGCCTCCAAAGGGAACAGCAAGTAATACAGATTCCAAAGGAACAGCTAGCACTACTGCCTCCAAGGGCACAACTAGCACTACTGCCTCATAGGAGAACAACTAGCACTACTGCCTCCATGGGAACATCTTGCACTACTGTCTCCAAGAGAACAGCTAGCACCACTGCCTCCATGGGAACAGCTAGCACTACTGCCTCCTAGGGAACAGCTACCACTACTGATTCCAAGGGCAAAGCAAGCACAATTGCCTCCAAGGGAACATTTAGCACTACTGCCTCCAAGGGAACAGCTTGCACTACTGCCTCCTAGGGAACAGCTAGACTACTGATTCCAAGGGCACAGCTAGCGCTACTGATTCCAAGGGAACATCTAGCACTACTTCCTCATAGGGAACAACTAGCACTACTATCTCAAAGGGAACATCTAGCACTACTGCCGCCAAGGGAAAAGCTAGCTCTACTGCCTCCAAGGTCACAGCTAGCATCACTGCCTCCATGGGCACATCTAGCACTACTGATTCCAAGGGCACAGCTAGCACTACTGCCTCCAAGGGAACAGCTAGCACTAGTGCCTCAAAGAGAACAGCTAACACTACTGCCTCCAAGGGAACAGCTAGCACTACTGCCTCTTAGGGCACAGTTATAGCTACTGCCTCCAAGGGAACAGCTAGCACTACTGCCTCCAAGCGAACAGCTAGAACTACTTCCTCCAAGGGAACAACTAGCACTACTGCCTCCAAGGGAACAACTAGCACTACTGATTCCAAGGGAACAGCAAGCACTACTGATTCCAAGTGAACAATTAGAACTACAGCATTTAAGGGCATAGCTAGCACTACTGATTCCAAGGGAACATCTAGCACTAGTGCCTCCAAGGAAACAGCTAGACCACTGATTCCAAGGGCACAGCTAGCGCTACTGACTCCATGGGAACAGCTAGCACTACTGCCTCCTAGGGCACAGCTAGCACTACTGCCTCCAAGGGAACATCTAGCATTACTGACTCCCAGGAAACAGCCTGACCACTGATTCCAAGGGCACAGCTAGCGCTACTGACTCCATTGGAAAAGCTAGCTCTACTGCCTCCAAGGTCATAGCTAGCATCACTCCTCCAAGGGCACATCTAGCACTACTTATTCCAAGGGCACAGCTAGCATTACTGCCTCCAAGGGAACAGCTAGCACTACTGCCTCCAATGAAACAACTAGCACTACTGCCTCCAAGGGCACAGCTAGCACTACTGATACCAAGGGCACAGCTAGCGCTACTGATTCCAAGGGAACATCTTACACTACTGCCTCCAAGGAAACAGCTAGAACTACTGCCTTCAAGGGAAAATCTAGCACTACTGACTCCATTGGAAAAGCTATCTCTACTTTCTCCAAGGTCACAGCTAGCACTACTGCCTCCAAGAGAACAGCTAGCACTACTGCCTCTTAGGGCACAGTTATCGCTACTGCCTCCAAGAGAACAGCTAGCACTACTGCCTCCAAGGGAACAACTAGCACTACTGCCTCCAAGGGAACAACTAGCACTACTGATTCCAAGGGAACAACTAGCACTACTGATTCCAAGGGAACAGCTAGCACTACTGATTTCAAGGGAACAATTAGCACAACTACCTTTAAGGGCATAGATAGCACTACTGATTCCAAGGGAACAATTAGCACTACTGCCTCCAAGGGCACAGGTAGCACCACTGCCTCCATGGGAACAGCTAGCACTATTGCCTCCTAGGGAACAGCTAGCACTACTGATTCCAAGGGCACAGCTAGCACTACTGCCTCGAAGGGAACAGCTTGCACTACTGCCTCCAAGGGACCAACTTGCACTGCTGCCTAGAAGGGAACAACTAGCACAAATGCCTCCAAGGGAACAGCTAGCACTACTGCATCCAAGGGCACAGCTAGCAATACTGACTCCAAGGGCACCGTTATCACTACTGCCTCCAAGGGAACAGCTAGCACTACTGCCTCCAATGGAACAGAGAGCACTACTGCCTCCAAGGGCACAGTTATCACTACTGTCTCCAAGAGAACAGCTAGCACTACTGTCTCCAGGGAACGGCTGGTGCTACTGCCACCAATGGCACAGCTAGCACTCCTGCCTCCTAGGGGAACATCTAGCACTACTGTCTCCAAGGGCACCGATAGCACTACTGATTCCAAGGGAACATCTTGCACTCCTGCCTCCTAGGGGAACTACTTCCTTCATGTGAACAGCTAGCAATACTGATACGAAAGGAACAGCTAGCACTACTGCCTCCAAGGGAACAGCTAGCACTACTGATTCCAAGGGCACAGCTAGCAGTACTGCCTACAAGGGAACAACTAGCACAACTGCCTCCAAGGGCACAGCTAGCACTACTACCTCCAAGGGAACAGTTAGCGCTACTGATTCCAAGGGAACAACTAATACTACTGGTTCCAAGGGTACATCTAGCAATTACTGCCTCCAAGGGAACAGCTAGCACTACTGATTCCAAGGGAACAGCTAGCACTACTGCCTCCAAGGGAACAGCTAGCACTACTGCCTCCATAGGCACAGCCAGCACTACTGCCTCCAAGGGAACAGCTAGCACTAATGCCTCCTAGGGCACTGCTAGCACTACTGATTCCAAGGTAACAGCTAGCACTACTGAATCCAAGGGCACAGTTAGCACTACTGCCTCCAAGGGCATAGCTAGCAGTACTGCATCCAAGGGAACAACTAGCACAAATGCCTCCATGGGAAAAGCTAGCACTACTGATTCCAAGGGAACAGCTAGCACTACTGCCTCCAATGGGACAGCTAGCACTACTGCTTCCAATAGAACAACTAGCACCACTGCCTCCCAGGGCACAGCTAGAACCACTTCCTCCAAGGGAACAACTAGAACCACTGATTTCAAGGGAACAGCTAGCACTACTGATTCCAAGGGAACATCTAGCACTACTGCCTCCAAGGGAACAGCTAGCACTACTGCCTCCAAGAGCATAGTTATCACTACTGCCTCCAAGGGAACATCTAGCACTACTGCCTCCAAGGGAACAGCTAGCACTACTGCCTCCAAGGGAACAGCTAGCACTACTGCCTCCAAGAGCATAGTTATCACTACTGCCTCCAAGGGAACAGCTAGCACTACTGTCTCCAAGGGAACAGCTAGCACTACTGCCTCCAAGGAAACAGCTAGCGCCACTGCCTCCAAGGGCACAGTTATCGCTACTGCCTCCAAGGGAACAGCTAGCACTACTGCCTCCATGGGCGAAGCTAGCACTACTGCCTCCAAGAGCATAGTTATCACTACTGTCTCCAAGGGAACAGCTAGCACTACTGCCTCCAAGGGAACAGCTAGCACTACTGCCTCCAAGGAAACAGCTAGCGCCACTGCCTCCAAGGGCACAGTTATCGCTACTGCCTCCAAGGGAACAGCTAGCACTACTGCCTCCAAGGGAACAACTAAAACTACTG
>NW_028163194.1:0-8267 GCF_964263955.1 Coregonus lavaretus | reverse complement strand
GGTTGATTTGATTGTAGGAAGTATTTTTATAACTAGATCTAAATGTCAAAAATAACCTAATGATATAAGTAATTCAATTCTACTACAGCGTTATATTAACAAATACTGTACATTGCCATTCATGTTACATTTTAACAGCTACTTTGCCCCTTGGTGCTACCATATGTTAAATCTATTTTACATTGGGGAAAATATATTGAACTATCTGTGCAGACTGTTAGGGTGGGGGTTGACCTCCTTGTGTAGCAAAACGTTTTCAAAAGCCTTTGCTTTACTCAGGAGATAACCCTGCATACCTGAATATCTGCAAACAATTACTTTTCATAACTCTGTCCATGACGGCCAAGAGAAAGTTATGAATGTCCTGAGTATCAGTTCAGGATAGAGCAAAGACTCCTATAACAAACTCATGTAGCATATAGCAAAGACTCACTGAAAATATCAGTTCAAGATATACAAAGACTAGTGGGAGGAACCTTTACTCACTTTTGCTCTCAGATGACTGTACAGTTACACACGAGGACCATGGATGTTGTTGTAGGCCTGCTGGTGATGTAACAGTGCTCCACCCTTGGCACATTCTCTACCACAACACTGTTAATCACTCTTTCCTACACTGTGTTATCAGGTGAAGACTCTCAAAAACAGTGACAGAGTGTGTATGTGACTTAGCTGTACACGTGACATAACAATCCATGATTCACAGTTTAGTCCACTTTTGTTTGCTACCTTGTATCTTGAATATAAGTACTAAACTGTGTGTTTAGCTAGTAAAAAACGTTGAATACCCCAATGCCTTTGAATTGATAGTTCTACTAAATGTTCATTGCAGCTCTTGAAAGGCCATAGAAGAAGATATTCCATACGACAGTGATATGGTGCAGCTATCTGGTGGCGTTGAATGATTGCTTATACTGCAGCTGTGTCTCCATGGCCAGCCCAGGGCTTGGATCTAGCGAAGCAGGGGATCCTGGGGGACAGGTTCTGGGCCACGTTGCTGTGTACGTTGGAGACCAATCCTGTATGTCAGTGTTCTCTGGAATTTGTGTATTTTCCCCTGGATCAAGGCAGCTGTTGCCCCCCCCCCCCCCCCCCCCCCCCCCCCCAAGGCACATATTAAAGTGGGTGGTGGCTCGGTGTCTGTGTGTGTTTCTGCGTCTGTATGTGTGTATGAAAGCGTTTTCTTTTCCTTTGACTGGCTGTTAGCAACGGGATGCCAGCATGTATTTAGACCCTCCTGCTCAACTTATCAGCAGGCCCTGTAAACCTACCTGACAGCTCTTTACAGGTAACCTTAATCCCTCTGATTTAATTCAGTTTCGGAACTGTCAGGTACCCCCCCCCCTCCTCTCCTTTCCTCTCCTTTCCTCTCTCTCTCCCACTCTCTCTCGCTCTCTCTCTCTTTCTCTGTCTCCGAGGGGAGATCAAGCCCTTATCCCATTTCCTGTATTGCCGAGTTACTGTAGCATTGAGGTTCCTATGTTGTTTGCGAAAAAGGCCAAATCCAACATTTTGATACCTTGTGAGAGATCAGCCGCCGTCAAAACGGAGTGTGAGCATGGTGTCGTTCAGATTATGTTTGTTGAACATTTGTCAGGTTTTTGTGTGATAGATACAGTATGTGTGGGATTTCCTAAATAACAAGGCAAACACTGTATAATCTTGTGTGATGCTGCTTTTCTCAGAGTTTTTATAAGACATCAGAACACAGCAAGACGCTGAAAAACACTGCAATTTTTGTGAAACATTCTATTTCTATTGCGTGAAATAAATATTTCAGTAATGAAATCTCACAACAATGGTTGGACATGATGAGACATAGACAGAGGCTTAAACTGTTGACTTACATAGGTGTGCACATTTATAATTGATAGTGTTTTATTATCATACCTTGCATTCACTTCCTTCCTGACTGAGACACAGTCCTGTTTTTCTCCCAGAGACCTGGCTCGTCATGTGATGACACACACACACACACACATACGCACGCACGCACACACACACACACACACACGCACACACACACACACACACACACACACACATACGCACGCACGCACACACACACACATACGCATGCACACACATGCACACACACGCACATACGCACGCACACACACATTCGCTCGCACACACAAACACACACACACACACACACATTGACAAGGTCGACAGGTCTTTCGCGCTTCCATTGGCCAGTCACATCCTCTGAAAAATCAAGCATCACCTTATTGTTATCTTACTGAGATTAGGCCCTGCTTCCTGATGACTACTTCAGAGGTAAAGTAGTTAAAGGAGAATTTAGCTTTTTTACAACCTAATCTAAATTTTTTATGTAAATGGCATGTTATAGAAGTGTCCAGACACTTTTTTTGCGATTTCATTTGTTTTTGAGAAACAACCAGCGAGTCACTTCCTCATCCTTGTTGTGCAATTCGGGGGCTCTGCAGAAAACACCCAAATATGTCCTTTTAATAATATAAAACATATATATGTGTACAACATCTAAAGACCTGCATCACTGTACTGAGAGCTTTTCTAATTCTAAAAGGACGTATTTGGATGACACAATTGAAGTGTGTGTGTGTGTGTGTGTGTTTGTATGTGTGTGTGTGTGTGCATGTGTGTGTGTGTGTGTGTGTGACTGGTACAGTCAGAGGGAGGAGTTGCCCCTATCTGTCAGACTACATTTAGACAACAACCCCCCAAAAATGAAGGAAGACAAAAGAAGAAGAGGGGGCCAGAAGTTTAGCCTATTTAACTACAACCTGTTGGACTGTTTCCTGTTCCTCCTCTGTGACGGGACGACCATGACTAGTGGGCGCACACAGGGAGCTCTGTAAGGTTGTGTTATCTCTGACCTGCAGCTTTAGCCCAACTGTCTCAGCTGCCAAAACACTCCCATTCAACATTGTGCTGAGTTCATCAAAGCTCTGCGGCCGCGGCCCAGAGCCACAGATCCCAGACAGGACAGGAAAGAGCAGGACAACCACCAGCAGTCAGGACCATCACTCTAGCTGGCCACAACGTCTGGGGACCTCCATGACAAGTCCTATCTCCCTGCCGGCCGCCTGTGCCTAGCTATCAACCTCCCACAGGTCACGACTACCAGGTCCCTCTACACACGTCCACCACCAGCCCCCATACTCCCACAACCCCAGCCCAGCCGAGGAGGCCCCAACCCACACCCTCTCCCCTGTCAAAGCTGTCACTTGACTTTCGCAACCAGCCCTCTTTTATCAGAAAACCTGAAGCCCCAGCAACTGACAATGGAGAAGAGCTGCCAAAGACTGACCCTTGTGTATATTTAGCGATGGCTTGCTTGGCAGGCACCCATCCGAACTGTCGACTTGTCAGACGCTCGTACTGTCACCATGTCCCCATTTGATTATGTTGTGAGGGGTTGCATGGGGCTCGGTTTTGTATTGTTCTTCTGCATGGTTCAGTACGGCTCTGAAATGAAGAGCTCAACTGTATCTGTTTCTCTCTAGCACAGAGTCCAAATGGATGTTAATCATAACAGAATATTTTGAATACTTAAATAGCCACTAGAATGTGGCAGAAGCACATAACAAACATAGGATAGGAATAGTGTGGCACAATATTTCTCTTAACAATTATCAAAGGACGCATTCGTTACTATTATTATTCACCTCGGAACAGGTTAATAAACCAGAGTGATGTATCTTATTGTAATTCTCCTAGCTCCTAGCTCCTAACTCCTAACTCCAAGCTCCTAACTCCTAAGTAGCCTAGAGTCCTCATCATAAGGCGACAGCTCAGTAGAGTGAGTCAGAATTGTGCTTGTTACATGAGAATGTTATTCTGAAATATGGGGCAGAACATTAGCATAGGCCTACCTTTTGCTGTGCACATTATTGTACGTTGCCCAGATTGAATCAGATGTGTGTGAACATTGTGAAGGAGCATGATGCATGAAAGGCATCCTCACTTACCTCCACTCCAGCATCGAACCTTAATACAATCAACCACACACAGTGCAGTGGTGCAAATGTTGAGCTTTACTCTTACATCTAAACTCATGGGCATAACGGCTCCTCTACAACAAGGCTTTTAATATGAACACGTTACAGGAAACACATTTTTACTGTTACCTCTGTGATGTCTTTGTTCTTGATATTGCATTGAAACATACTGCAGGTTGACTGGCATGTGGACAAGGGTTCAGATAATATTACATTCTCATCAACAGTCAGTTGGTAATGACCATTGAACACCTTGTACAAATGAAGTCTGTGCTAATGTCAATATTTAGTTATTTCTTCAGCGTAAAGTTGAACTATACAAGATAGATGACACTGTCATTTAAGGATCACTTCAGTTGAATGGTGCAGACCGGTTAGCAAGGGGTTTCAAATTGAACCTAATAGGTTTTTCAGTTGGAGTGTTTAAATGGTCTTTGCCAGGTTAATGGGATCTACAGTGGGAAGTCTGTGCTCGACATTAAAGCTGCATAGACGATTGCAGCGGCCGATGAGTCAAGTGTTGTTAACTTTTGACCTATTAGCCTGTCTGCAATCAACCGTCGGATACTCAGGTGAACTGGAACGCGCGCTGAATGTCTAAACATGCCATTTGAAGTTCTAATCGTGTAATGTATTCCTGCACGTACTTGGAAGGGTGAAGCATTGTTTGTATTCTAATCATCTGTTTGTTTGGGTCAGTGTCCATAATAATGGCATCTCCTCTGGCATACAGCTGACCTTGATATCCTGCATTATCATAGAGGATTAGCTAGTGAACCATCTTAACCAATGTCAGAGAGGCAGAATAAGTGGTGTTACCACATTTGGTAGATCTCATGGACGCTCTTAGAGAGCGAGTTAGCTATGGAAATGCTGCCGAGGCATTTCAGCGTTCTCACTGAACTGCAAAACTTCAATTATGTTCCTCCAAACAGTGCAAACCAAAAGACAAATACACACTGCCTGGCCTGGCACATATTCAGCCAACAAACATGTTACAGCCAAATGTTAAACATAACACAATGTTTCTCTCTCTCATCTATGCTTTTGGAAATGTTTTCAGACACCCGACACAGACACATCTTTCGGATATCTTTGAGAAGAAACGTCTTGTTTATGAAGCCAAACACGTCTGTCTTGTTTTGCTGCTTGCTGCTGACCCGTGTTTGTTTAATTATGTGTGTCTTGAAGTGGAAGGAAATGGGATTAGAGACACAAGAGGCCAAGTGTGTCGAGCGGAGTCGACGGACAAAGCGTTCCAAGAATCCAGTCAGGATGTGACATATTTGGCAGAGCTCCCGTGAAGACGTGACATGACCAAGCAGGTGCACAGGTACTACAGCTAGAACACTTGTGCTTCCTTACCAACACTCTCCCTACTCTTTCCACTCCAGTCCCCACACCTCCCCCATAGCAAGCTCCTTCCCAGCACACACCACCAAGAACCCAACAGGTGCAGAAGTTCAAGTTTCAGCACTTTTTGGGGAGCAGCTTCAGAATAAATGCACAGCTTTAGTAAGGCTCCTTCTCTCTCTCTCCCCTTCTCCATCTCTCTCTCTCTCTCTCTCTCTTCTCTCTGACGTGCTTTGCTGGGAACAAGCAGGGATGTTAATAACCAGCAAGGTACACTAATCTCTGATTGCAACATTTGGTTTACCTTAATCTGGAGGGACCGCTGTATTAAAGCAGGAATTATACTAATCAGTTCAAGGCCTCTTGCATATAAAACTTCCCATTAGGCTTAAAGTACAACAGCTTACCGCTCATTCGCTAGGAGGCCTACATCGGCCTCTCAATAAGGCCTGTCTCTAATTTGCAAGGTACAGAGTGAAAAGGGGAGGGGACAGAGCTGGAGAGAGGGATGTCAGTGGCAGGGTGGGCAGTGTGTGACAGTTGTCGGGGGATGAGTGGTGGTGGGTGGATGAAGCAGGAGGAGGAGTGAGCCTAGTCGCCCTTCTCTCTCTCGCTCGCTCTGTCTCTCGCTCTCTTTCTCTCAATTCAATTCAATTTCAATTTAAGGGCTTTATTGGCATGGGAAATGTATGTTAACATTGCCAAAGCAAGTGAAGTAGATAGTAAACAAAAGTGAAATAAACAATAAATATTAACAGTAAACATTACACTCAGAAGTTCCAAAAGAATAAAGACATTTCAAATGTAATTTATGTCTATATACAGTGTTGTAACAATGTGCAAATAGTTAAAGTACAAATGGGAAAATAAATAAACATAAATATGGGTTGTATTTACAATGGTGTTTGTTCTTCACTGGTTGCCCTTTTCTTGTGACAACTCTCTCTCTGTCTCTCTGTCTCTGTCTCTCTCGCTCTCTCGCTCTCTCTCTCTCTCTCTCTCTCTCTCTCTCTCTCTCTCTCTCTCTCTCTCTCTCTCTCTCTCTCTCTCAATTTCAATTTAAGGGGCTTTATTGGTATGGGAAACATAAAAAATGTACAGTAAACATCTCTTTCTCTCTCTCTCTCTCTCTCTCTCTCTCTCTCTCTCTCTCTCTCTCTCTCTCTCTCTCTCTCTCTCTCTCTCTCTCTCTCTCTCTCTCTCTCTCTCTCTCTCTCTCTCTCTCTCTCTCAAAGTCTAAGAATGTGGAAACACAAAGCCAGCTTTGAGGAATCCACTGCATCATAGCATGTGTTCATCCCCTTGGCAGTTTTTCCTCCCTCACTTCCTCTCTCTCCCTCTGTCCATCTCTATCTCGCTCGTTCTCTCTGTTCATCTGACTCTCTCTTTCCTGCTCTCTTTCTCTCTTACTCTCTCTCTCTTCCGTACATGTGCAAATACAGACACGCACGCACACATGCACACACACACACTTCCGACTCACCCCCAACCCCGGCCACCCTGCTGACCCCAATCCTGTACCCCTGATCTCTAGAGGTGAGCGATGAATAACAAAACTACAAATGTTTTCCACAAGGAAGAACAGAAAACAAGAACACAGCTGAGTACAAAGCAGTCTTTGTTATCTTTAAATCAGAAGGTATGATAGGTTGATCGGCCTTACAGCTGTAATCCCACTGTATCTCTTACCACCTGACAGGAAGCCTTTATTTGGCATGCAGGGTGCAGGTTAGTAGAACTGCCTGGTGTATGTGTGTGTGTGTTTGCGTCTGTGCGCCTGTCTGTGTGCGTGTGCCCCTATGCTTGCGTGTGGGAGGGGGTTAGGGTAGGGGGGTCGGTGGGTGGGTGGGTGGGGGGGGGGGGGTTTGGTTAGACCCATCTCGGCCAGACCCAAAGGTTTGTGGCGTTGATTTTTCTGAACCCTGCAAACTATAAATCCGACTGATTACTCTGCACTCTTTTGCTTGACTGAGCCTTTACAATCAGACGTCCCTGTTAACAATAAGCCCCTGATGAATCAAACATCTATGGCATTAGTTTCACCTAGCTGCCTCTTTCCCATGCACCGCACTCTCTTTGTCAGACCTTGTTTGATGAGAAAAACTACTGACACTTGGTGCACCTATTGATAAACAATTCTGTAATGAGGGGCCAAAAAAGCCAAATATAACTCTGTGGAGGAGAGCTGGGGAGGGAAACAGAATACTAGGGCAGAGAAGAGCTCTTCGGTTTAGGGTGGATTTTGGTGTGGATTTTTTTAGGAAAATATATAATTGGATAAGTCTCAGTATTATTTCACCAAAATATTTGTGACAATATTTTGAAATATATTCAAAGACCCATTGACACTTTATAGGTAAAAACTATAATGTTTTTGTTGAGCACTGAAATGCAACAAGTACGTTTTTTATGGAAATGATCTGAGAAAATGAAAATATGTATCTATTTCCAGAACATTAATAGTTATTGCTAAAGCATTCCACCTTAAAAAAAAGCATCAGGCCAGACAATAAACCCTAATATCCATGGACCATGTCATCGCTGGCAGAGGATCAAATGTAAATTTACTGTTACACTGTTTGGAATACAAACACCTATTTGTTAGGATAGAGCTAAACCAACAGGAGAGAGGGAAATAGGGAGAGAGGGAGGGAGGGAGGGAGGGAGGGGGGTGAGAGAGAGAGAGAGAGAGAGAGAGAGAGAGAGAGAGAGAGAGAGAGAGAGAGAGAGAGAGAGAGAGAGAGAGAGAGAGAGAGAGAGCGGGTGAGAGAGAGGTGGGGGTCAGCAAGAGAGAGGGGAGGGGGAGTGGAAGTGAGTGAGAGAGTAAGAGGGAGAGAGAGAAAGAGAGAGGGTGGTGAGTTAGAGAGAGAGTGAGTGAGTTGGAGAGAAAAGAGAGATGAACATAGGGGTGAGAAAAGGTTTGAGCCA
>NW_028163195.1:327367-372825 GCF_964263955.1 Coregonus lavaretus | reverse complement strand
AGAGAGAGAGAGATCAACAGATGTAAATGAGGAAGTTGGTCTAGGTAAAGAACGTACGTGACTGTAGGTTGTCAAAGTCGTCCTCATCATCGCCATGGTCTGGGGGTGCCATCACACTCTCTGTGATGGCTGGAGGGTCGTCAAAGATACCACCTCCATCCTCCTGGGACAGCAGTTTATCCACTGGACAAACAAGAGAAACACGGTTCAGGCTCCGCGACAAAACATTTTGGGGTGGGATGATAAACATTGGACTGCCGTCATCCCATTAGTCTGACTTTAGAATAGTACTGTATTAGTCTTTCACACAAACACAAAGCTTTAGAGCACAGAGACGGTCAACACTATGGGGGCGGTTTCCCAGCATCCCCCCCACCTACCCAGCATCCCTCCTTCGTTGTTCTCCATGGTGTCTCCAAAGTCGTCGTACTCTAGGTGGTTGGACTTGTCCGGCAGGTGAGCAGGCCCAGGCTCCGCCTCCAGCAGCAGATTAGAGGCTGTCGCTCCATGGATGATGTCCTCCTCAAAGCCTCCCTCTACCCTCATCATCTCACGGTCATCCATGCCAAAGTCAGCTGGGAGGGAGGGACACAGAGGGTTGTTAAGATGGGAGGGAGGGAGGGACACAGAGGGTTGTTAGATGGGAGGGAGGGAGGGACACAGAGGGTTGTTAGATGGGAGGGAGGGACACAGAGGGTTGTTAAGATGGGAGGGAGGGAGGGACACAGAGGGTTGTTAGATGGGAGGGAGGGAGGGACACAGAGGGTTGTTAGATGGGAGGGAGGGACACAGAGGGTTGTTAGATGGGAGGGAGGGACACAGAGGGTTGTTAAGATGGGAGGGAGGGAGGGACACAGAGGGTTGTTAGATGGGAGGGAGGGAGGGACACAGAGGGTTGTTAGATGGGAGGGAGGGACACAGAGGGTTGTTAAGATGGGAGGGAGGGAGGGACACAGAGGGTTGTTAGATGGGAGGGAGGGAGGGACACAGAGGGTTGTTAGATGGGAGGGAGGGACACAGAGGGTTGTTAGATGGGAGGGAGGGACACAGAGGGTTGTTAAGATGGGAGGGAGGGAGGGACACAGAGGGTTGTTAGATGGGAGGGAGGGAGGGACACAGAGGGTTGTTAGATGGGAGGGAGGGACACAGAGGGTTGTTAAGATGGGAGGGAGGGAGGGACACAGAGGGTTGTTAAGATGGGAGGGAGGGACACAGAGGGTTGTTAGATGGGATGGAGGGACACAGAGGGTTGTTAAGATGAGAGGGAGGGACACAGAGGGTTGTTAAGATGGGAGGGAGGGACACAGAGGGTTGTTAAGATGGGAGGGAGGGACACAGAGGGTTGTTAAGATGAGAGGGAGGGACACAGAGGGTTGTTAGATGGGAGGGAGGGACACAGAGGGTTGTTAAGATGGGAGGGAGGGAGGGACACAGAGGGTTGTTAAGATGAGAGGGAGGGACACAGAGGGTTGTTAAGATGGGAGGGAGGGAGGGACACAGAGGGTTGTTAAGATGAGAGGGAGGGACACAGAGGGTTGTTAAGATGGGAGGGAGGGAGGGACACAGAGGGTTGTTAGATGGGAGGGAGGGAGGGACACAGAGGGTTGTTAAGATGGGAGGGAGGGAGGGACACAGAGGGTTGTTAAGATGGGAGGGACACAGAGGGTTGTTAAGATGAGAGGGAGGGACACAGAGGGTTGTTAAGATGGGAGGGAGGGAGGGACACAGAGGGTTGTTAAGATGGGAGGGAGGGACACAGAGGGTTGTTAGATGGGAGGGAGGGACACAGAGGGTTGTTAAGATGGGAGGGAGGGACACAGAGGGTTGTTAAGATGGGAGGGAGGGAGGGACACAGAGGGTTGTTAAGATGGGAGGGAGGGAGGGACACAGAGGGTTGTTAGATGGGAGGGAGGGAGGGACACAGAGGGTTGTTAGATGGGAGGGAGGGAGGGACACAGAGGGTTGTTAGATGGGAGGGAGGGAGGGACACAGAGGGTTGTTAGATGGGAGGGAGGGAGGGACACAGAGGGTTGTTAGATGGGAGGGAGGGAGGGACACAGAGGGTTGTTAGATGGGAGGGAGGGAGGGACACAGAGGGTTGTTAGATGGGAGGGAGGGAGGGACACAGAGGGTTGTTAGATGGGAGGGAGGGACACAGAGGGTTGTTAGATGGGATGGAGGGACACAGAGGGTTGTTAAGATGGGAGGGAGGGAGGGACACAGAGGGTTGTTAAGATGGGAGGGAGGGAGGGACACAGAGGGTTGTTAAGATGGGAGGGAGGGACACAGAGGGTTGTTAGATGGGAGGGAGGGACACAGAGGGTTGTTAAGATGGGAGGGAGGGAGGGACACAGAGGGTTGTTAAGATGGGAGGGAGGGAGGGACACAGAGGGTTGTTAGATGGGAGGGAGGGAGGGACACAGAGGGTTGTTAGATGGGAGGGAGGGAGGGACACAGAGGGTTGTTAGATGGGAGGGAGGGAGGGACACAGAGGGTTGTTAGATGGGAGGGAGGGAGGGACACAGAGGGTTGTTAGATGGGAGGGAGGGAGGGACACAGAGGGTTGTTAGATGGGAGGGAGGGACACAGAGGGTTGTTAGATGGGAGGGAGGGAGGGAGGGACACAGAGGGTTGTTAGATGGGAGGGAGGGACACAGAGGGTTGTTAAGATGGGAGGGAGGGACACAGAGGGTTGTTAGATGGGAGGGACACAGAGGGTTGTTAAGATGGGAGGGAGGGAGGGACACAGAGGGTTGTTAGATGGGAGGGAGGGACACAGAGGGTTGTTAGATGGGAGGGAGGGACACAGAGGGTTGTTAAGATGGGAGGGAGGGAGGGAGGGACACAGAGGGTTGTTAAGATGGGAGGGAGGGAGGGACACAGAGGGTTGTTAAGATGGGAGGGAGGGAGGGACACAGAGGGTTGTTAAGATGGGAGGGAGGGAGGGACACAGAGGGTTGTTAAGATGGGAGGGAGGGAGGGACACAGAGGGTTGTTAAGATGGGAGGGAGGGAGGGACACAGAGGGTTGTTAAGATGGGAGGGAGGGAGGGACACAGAGGGTTGGTTAAGATGGGAGGGAGGGAGGGACACAGAGGGTTGGTTAAGATGGGAGGGAGGGAGGGACACAGAGGGTTGTTTAAGATGGGAGGGAGGGACACAGAGGGTTGTTAGATGGGAGGGAGGGACACAGAGGGTTGTTAGATGGGAGGGAGGGAGGGACACAGAGGGTTGTTAAGATGGGAGGGAGGGAGGGACACAGAGGGTTGTTAGATGGGAGGGAGGGAGGGACACAGAGGGTTGTTAGGTGGGAGGGAGGGAGGGACACAGAGGGTTGTTAGATGGGAGGGAGGGAGGGACACAGAGGGTTGTTAGATGGGAGGGAGGGAGGGACACAGAGGGTTGTTAAGATGGGAGGGAGGGAGGGACACAGAGGGTTGTTAGATGGGAGGGAGGGACACAGAGGGTTGTTAAGATGGGAGGGAGGGAGGGACACAGAGGGTTGTTAGATGGGAGGGAGGGAGGGACACAGAGGGTTGTTAGATGGGAGGGAGGGACACAGAGGGTTGTTAAGATGGGAGGGAGGGAGGGACACAGAGGGTTGTTAGATGGGAGGGAGGGAGGGACACAGAGGGTTGTTAGATGGGAGGGAGGGAGGGACACAGAGGGTTGTTAGATGGGAGGGAGGGAGGGACACAGAGGGTTGTTAAGATGGGAGGGAGGGACACAGAGGGTTGTTAAGATGGGAGGGAGGGACACAGAGGGTTGTTAAGATGGGAGGGAGGGAGGGACACAGAGGGTTGTTAGATGGGAGGGAGGGAGGGACACAGAGGGTTGTTAGATGGGAGGGAGGGACACAGAGGGTTGTTAGATGGGAGGGAGGGAGGGACACAGAGGGTTGTTAGATGGGAGGGAGGGAGGGACACAGAGGGTTGTTAAGATGGGATGGAGGGACACAGAGGGTTGTTAGATGGGAGGGACACAGAGGGTTGTTAAGGAGGGAGGGAGGGACACAGAGGGTTGTTAGATGGGAGGGAGGGAGGGACACAGAGGGTTGTTAGATGGGAGGGAGGGAGGGACACAGAGGGTTGTTAGATGGGAGGGAGGGAGGGACACAGAGGGTTGTTAAGATGGGATGGAGGGACACAGAGGGTTGTTAGATGGGAGGGACACAGAGGGTTGTTAAGATGGGAGGGAGGGAGGGAGGGACACAGAGGGTTGTTAGGATGGGAGGGAGGGACACAGAGGGTTGTTAAGATGGGAGGGAGGGAGGGACACAGAGGGTTGTTAAGATGGGAGGGAGGGAGGGACACAGAGGGTTGTTAAGATGGGAGGGAGGGAGGGACACAGAGGGTTGTTAAGATGGGAGGGAGGGACACAGAGGGTTGTTAGATGGGAGAGAGGGACACAGAGGGTTGTTAAGATGGGAGGGAGGGACACAGAGGGTTGTTAGATGGGATGGAGGGAGGGACACAGAGGGTTGTTAAGATGGGAGGGAGGGACACAGAGGGTTGTTAGATGGGAGGGAGGGAGGGACACAGAGGGTTGTTAAGATGGGAGGGAGGGACACAGAGGGTTGTTAAGATGGGATGGAAATGGAAAGAGATGTGGTAATGTGATGCAAGGTCATATTTATGACAATATGTCTGCATCTAAGTAATCTAGCTAGAATTATGAGAATATGTCTCCAGCTAAGTAATCTAGTTAGCATTCCCCAAATGTATGACAGATTCAGATCTGCATTCACAACAGAGTTAGATCTGCATTCACAACAGAGTTAGTTTTTACAGGGGAAATACAATATTCTGTATTATGAACTTGCTGCTGCTGTAGCATACACAGTGCTAATCCATAACCCAGTTAAAGAGATTCTCTGGTACTTTGTATACTTTTCAGCCAGTAGTTCTGAAAGTAGCACTCACAAGCCAAAAGCGATCCCCCCACAAATGTGCAGATCTGTGCACCACGTCATTGCTCTCTCTCTGCTGTGTCCACTGAGCCGTTGGGCCCCCCCCACCCGAATAACGCTGGCAGACCTCTTGCTAGCTGTCACTCAAATGTGAGGGGCTGAAGCTCATTGGCTAGAACTCAAATTGCAAGGGGGCTCGCCCACGTGGGGGGGAAATGTAGGGAAAATGTGGCACGGTACAGTTTTTTTCTTTTCTTTTAACAGTCGCTTTCAAACTAGGGATTTCACAGCTAATTGAGGTATGAGTAATTCTGCTCATAGATTCTGCATGTATAAACTACACATTGACACATCCAGCCCAAAGCGGGAGGTTTAAAAAATAATATATATATATATATATATATACACTTTCTTGGTCGCCAAAGTACCGGAGCATGTCTAACAAAACACAGTAATATTGACTGACAGCTCCTTACCAAAGTCATTGTCCTGCATGAGGCTGAGGTTCCCCACCTCCTCTCTCATAGTGATCTCCTCCACTCTGCTCTGGTTCAGGGTGAACTGCTGGGCCACATCTATGTCACTGTGGAAACAGAGGTGGTGTTAGTGTTTAAATTCAGTTCGTTATCGCTGCATACCACTGCTCCTTATGCCAGGCAGCCGAGTAGAATCTGTATTTGGTTGGAAGGGACGGGGTCTCCTAAACGAGGAGAATACTGGTTTGTATAGTCATTAGCTGCCTGTTACAATAGCAACAGTTCTCTTCCTGGGAGGGCTGTGTAGGGTTGTACTGGGAGGGAAAGTCCTCCAACAGTTCTCTTCCTGGGAGGGCTGTGTAAGGTTGTACCTGGGAGGGAAAGTCCTCCATAGACAATATATATTATCTTTATTTAGGACTTACTCAAGGTCAGGTAAGGGTTGGTCAAAGTCATGGAAGTCCTCAGGTAGGGTGATAGCGTTGTAGGCCGCCTCTCTGTTCTCCTCAGGTAAATCCACCACACCTGGAGGACACCCAGACAGAGTGGTGAGCAAATACATCAACAATTAGTAAGGCTGGGATCACACACACACACACACACACTGTGGTCCTCTGTAGCTCAATTGGTAGAGCACGGCGCTTGTAACGCCAGGGTAGTGGGTTCAATCTCCGGGACCACCCATACGTAAAAATGTATGCACACATGACTGTAAGTCGCTTTGGATAAAAGCGCCTGCTAAAATGGCATATTACTGGACCTGCTTTTCAATGGCGCGCTCAGCCGCTCACACTCCTGATCTCTTCCAAGTCTATTCCTAGTCCCATAAGACCCGAGCTACATACCTGGTCTGAAAGCCATCTTGATCTTGATGAAGGCTTCGTTACAGTCAGCCAGGAGGTACTTGGCCTTCCTGTTGTAGATCCTCACCACGCCCAGCAGGAGGTGACCCGAGGTCCTCAGCGCCATCTTCACCTGCGGGGAGACAGAACCACGGGTGTATTCAGTGTGGTTGAAATAGAATGAATAGATACTATAGGATTCCCTATTCTATCTGACAGAATCATTTCCGGTCTACAAAATATACTTTCCAATTGAACGTTCCGTAAACATTGTGCCCTCCTGAACAGGACCCATGGATCACATCAGGGGAGAGACTTCATTAGGTAACATTACATCAGCTGTTGAACAGTCGACCACAAGCTTCATCCAGTGGCTGCTGTCACTAGCAAGGTAACATGATGCATGCAGTCGAAGTCAATCGGCCTGGTTCTAATCTGCTCACTACCTAGTTACAGCATTAGACCCTTGTTGACTTCTTCCACTCGTAGATCTGAAACTATTAGATTGGTCTAAGCAGGAACTCCATAAGATCTACAATGGCCAATGTGATGTCTAATGAACGGCCAAGGGATGAGACTGACTTCTCAAGACTGGACACTATCAGTGGGGACATTTTGATTGACATTCAACAAGAGACATACATTTACATTTTAGTCATTTAGCAGACGCTCTTATCCAGAGCGACTTACAGTTAGTGAGTGCATACATTTTTCATACTGCCCCCCCCCCCCCGTGGGAAACGAACCCACAACCCTGGCGTTGCAAACGCCATACTCTACCAACTGAGCTACACGGGCCCTCATGATATCTGTTAGCCAGGTTTCCCTTACCTTGGGGCAGATGATGCTCTCCACGCTGCTCTCCAGGTTGCATTCAAACACATGAGCCTTGGTCAGCTTCTTGTCCCAGTGGGCCGCTAGCCAGATCTTGGCCAGAGGCCCACGTTTGGACAGCACGAAGTGGGCGTAGAACATTGCCCCGGTTGGTTGCTAGCTCTTGAAAAACCGGGGGTAAGAGCACCTGGAAGAGAGAAAGCAGTATATAAAGCTATAAGATGACATGTGAAATATAAACTTTTTCAAATGTGTAGGTAGATAAGCTATTGGGAAGAAAATTCGCCATGCAAAATAAGACGGTAGTTGTAACGTTAGCTAATATCAACAAATGAAGTGTGTAGCTTTGAATTGGAGAGCAGACTTGACTTTTTGGATGATTGGAGACCAATACATCAGAAATCTCCGCATTACAATCTAATAAATGACTTAGTTAGCTAATTACTGTACTGGTTGAAATTAGATGATTCATATAGTTAGTAGCTCATGTTCAAGTACTGGTGGACTTGCGAACTAAACGTTGTCCGAGAAATCAACCACTTGGGGCTTTGATTAAACAAGGCTAGGCTAGCTTGCTAACATGTTAGCTCACATTAGCTGTTTAGTTAGCAAGAGAGCTAGTTAGCTAGCTTGAAATCCTAGCTACAATTTTGGAAAATATATCAACGTAAACGAAATAAGAAGAGAAGCATGATGATGCATAATCCTAATGTATCATAAACGGGAATGCATCATTTCACGCTAACAGCTATTGTAGCTAACTAGCGACTGTGCAAAACTGCAAATACTTTTTTTTTTCCCGCTAGCGGTTAGCAAGTAGGAGGGCCCCGGCACAGAAAGCATCGGCGTGCACTCTAATTTCCCACCACAAAACTCACAAATCAATTTTTAAATAAAGTATTATATATTTAACTTACCGATTTTACCCCCCCTTTCTAAATAAATATCAATGATTATGCAACTCCTCCCAGCGATTCTCTTCCTGTTGTACTCATGAAAAGAGTCAAGATGGCGCCAGTAGCCTTCCTCCCGCTCAGTGTCCTTTTAAAACCAGCAGGACGTTCACAGACCGCTCAGTGTCCTTTTAAAACCAGCAGGACGTTCACAGACCGCTCAGTGTCCTTTTAAAACCAGCAGGACGTTCACAGACCGCTCAGTGTCCTTTTAAAACCAGCAGGACGTTCACAGACCGCTCAGTGTCCTTTTAAAACCAGCAGGACGTTCACAGACCGCTCAGTGTCCTTTTAAAATCAGCAGGACGTTCACAGACCGCTCAGTGTCCTTTTAAAACCAGCAGGACGTTCACAGACCGCTCAGTGTCCTTTTAAAACCAGCAGGACGTTCACAGACCGCTCAGTGTCCTTTTAAAACCAGCAGGACGTTCACAGACCGCTCAGTGTCCTTTTAAAATCAGCAGGACGTTCACAGACCGCTCAGTGTCCTTTTAAAACCAGCAGGACGTTCACAGACCGCTCAGTGTCCTTTTAAAACCAGCAGGACGTTCACAGACCGCTCAGTGTCCTTTTAAAATCAGCAGGACGTTCACAGACAGAACATTACAAAGGGAGGAGTCTGTTCGTGTTGACAGCCAGCTGCAAATGGCAATGCATATGCGTTGACCAATGATAGCGGGCGAGATGTTGTTTAAATTCGATTATTGCAATTGAAAATATGTAATCTGATTAATACAAGTGTGTGTGTGTGTTGCTCAGTTGGTAGAGCATGGCGCTTGCAACGCCAGGGTTGTGGGTTCGATTCCCACAGGGGGCCAGTCTGAAAAAAAAAAGAATTATGCACTTACTAACTGTAAGTCTCTCTGGATAAGAGCGTCTGCTAAATGACTAAAACATTTTTTTGTAAATGTAGGAAAATGTATGCACTAACTACTGTAAATTGCTCTGGATAACTGACTAAAATGTATGTGTGTGAAAGATAGAGAAGGGTGAGACGCTTTGCTCCAGAGACACACTTTAAAATGTGCTATGGCCCCTGACGTGAACGGGCAAAAGTCAAATCGAATACATTTTGATTTGTCACATGCTCCTAATACAACAGTTATACCGTGAAATGCTTATGTACAAGCCCTTCCCCAACAATGCAGAATTAAAATGTAAAAACGTTAAGCTAAAAAGGTAATAGTAACACAATAATAAAAATAACAATAATGAGGCTATATACAAGGAGGACCGAGTCACTGTGCAGGGGTACGAGGTAGTGATGAGGCTATATACAAGGAGGACCGAGTCACTGTGCAGGGGTACGAGGTAGTGATGAGGCTATATACAAGGAGGACCGAGTCACTGTGCAGGGGTACGAGGTAGTGATGAGGCTATATACAAGGAGGACCGAGTCACTGTGCAGGGGTACGAGGTAGTGATGAGGCTATATACAAGGAGGACCGAGTCACTGTGCAGGGGTACGAGGTAGTGATGAGGCTATATACAAGGAGGACCAAGTCACTGTGCAGGGGTACGAGGTAGTGATGAGGCTATATACAAGGAGGACCGAGTCACTGTGCAGGGGTACGAGGTAGTGATGAGGCTATATACAAAGAGGACAGAGTCACTGTGCAGGGGTACGAGGTAGTGATGAGGCTATATACAAGGAGGACCGAGTCACTGTGCAGGGGTACGAGGTAGTGATGAGGCTATATACAAGGAGGACCGAGTCACTGTGCAGGGGTACGAGGTAGTGATGAGGCTATATACAAGGAGGACCGAGTCACTGTGCAGGGGTACGAGGTAGTGATGAGGCTATATACAAGGAGGATCGAGTCACTGTGCAGGGGTACGAGGTAGTGATGAGGCTATATACAAGGAGGACCGAGTCACTGTGCAGGGGTACGAGGTAATTGAGGTAAGATGAACAACTAGCTACAGTGAGGAAAAAAAGTATTTGATCCCCTGCTGATTTTGTACGTTTGCCCGCTGACAAAGAAATGATCAGTCTATATTTTTAATGGTAGGTTTATTTGAACAGTGAGAGACAGAATAACAACAAAAAAATCCAGAAAAACGCATGTCAAAAATGTTATAAATTGATTTGCATTTTAATGAGGGAAATAAGTATTTGACCCCCTCTCAATCAGAAAGATTTCTGGCTCCCAGGTGTCTTTTATACAGGTAATGAGCTGAGATTAGGAGCACACTCTTAAAGGGAGTGCTGCTAATCTCAGTTTGTTACCTGTATAAAAGACACCTGTCCACAGAAGCAATCAATCAATCAGATTCCAAACTCTCCACCATGGCCAAAACCAAAGAGCTCTCCAAGGATGTCAGGGACAAGATTGTAGACCTACACAAGGCTGGAATGGGCTACAAGACCATCGCCAAGCAGCTTGGTGAGAAGGTGACAACAGTTGGTGCGATTATTCGCAAATGGAAGAAACACAAAATAACTGTCAATCTCCCTCGGCCTGGGGCTCCATGCAAGATCTCACCTCATGGAGTTGCAATGATCATGAGAACGGTGATGAATCAGCCCAGAACTACACGGGAGGATCTTGTCAATGATCTCAAGGCAGCTGGGACCATAGTCACCAAGAAAACAATTGGTAACACACTACGCCGTGAAGGACTGAAATCCTGCAGCGCCCGCAAGGTCCCCCTGCTCAAGAAAGCACATATACAGGTTTGCCAATGAACATCTGAATGATTCAGAGGAGAACGTGGTGAAAGTGTTGTGGTCAGATGAGACCAAAATTGAGCTCTTTGGCATCGCTGTGTTTGGAGGAGGAGGAATGCTGCCTATGACCCCAAGAACACCATCCCCACCGTCAAACATGGAGGTGGAAACATTATGCTTTGGGGGTGTTTTTCTGCTAAGGTGACAGGACAACTTCACCGCATCAAAGGGACGATGGACGGGGCCATGTACCGTAAATCTTGGGTGAGAACCTCCTTCCCTCAGCCAGGGCATTGAACATGGGTTGTGGATGGGTATTCTAGCATGACAATGACCCAAAACACACGGCCAAGGCAACAAAGGAGTGGCTCAAGAAGAAGCACATTAAGGTCCTGGAGTGGCCTAGCCAGTCTCCAGACCTTAATCTCATAGAAAATCTGTGGAGGGAGCTGAAGGTTCGAGTTGCCAAACGTCAGCCTCGAAACCTTAATGACTTGGAGAAGATCTGCAAAGAGGAGTGGGACAAAATCCCTCCTGAGATGTGTGAAAACCTAGTGGCCAACTACAAGAAACGTCTGACCTCTGTGATTGCCAACAAGGGTTTTGCCACCAAGTACTAAGTAATGTTTTGCAGAGGGGTCAAATACTTATTTCCCTCATTAAAATGCAAATCAATTTATAACATTTTTGACATGCGTTTTTCTGGATTTTGTGTTGTTATTCTGTCTCTCACTGTTCAAATAAACCTACCATTAAACTTATAGACTGATCATTTCTTTGTCAGTGGGCAAACGTACAAAATCAGCAGGGGATCAACAACCTCTCCCTCAACGTGACCAAGACAAAGGAGATGATTGTGGACTACAGGAAAAAAAAGAGGACTGAGCACGCCCCCATTCTCATCGACAGGGCTGTAGTGGAACAGGTTGAGAGCGTCAAGTTCCTTGGTGTCCACATCACCAACGAACTATCATGGTCCAAACACACCAAGACAGTCGTGAAGAGGGCACAACAAAGCCTATTCCCCCTTAGGAGACTGAAAAGATTTGGCATGGGTCCTCAGATCCTCAAAAAATACTACAGCTGCACCATCGAGAGCATCCTGACTGGTTGCATCACCACCTGGTATGGCAACTGCTCGGCCTCCAACCGCAAGGCACTACAGAAGGTAGTGCGTACGGCCCAGTACATCACTGGGGCCAAGCTTCCTGCCATCCAGGACCTCTATACCAGGCGGTGTCAGAGGAAGGCCCTCAAATTTGTCAAAGACTACAGCTACCCTAGTCATAGACTGTTCTCTCTGCTACCGCACGGCAAGACTTCTCAACAGCTTCTACCCCCAAGCCATAAGACTCCTGAACAGCTAATCATGGCTACCCAAACTATTTGCACTGTCCCCCCACCCCCACCCCCACCCCATCTTTTTACGCTGCTGCTACTCTGTTAATTATTTATGCATAGTCACTTTAACTCTACCCACATGTACATATTACCTCAACTACCTCAACTAGCCGGTGCCCCCGCACATTGGATTTGCACCGGTACCCCCCTGTATATATAGCCTCCCTACTGTTATTTTATTTTACTTCTGCTATTTTTTTCTCAACACTTTTTTGTTGTTGTTTTATTTTAAATTTTTTATTGAAAAATTAATGCATTGTTGGTTAAGGGCTTGTAAGTAAGCATTTCACTGTAATGTCTACACCTGTTGTATTCGGCGCATGTGGCCAATAAAATTTGATTTGATTTGATTTGAAATACTTTTTTCCCCTCATGGTAGGTGTAAAAGTGACTAGGCAATCAGGATAGATAATGAACAGACTAGCAGCAGCTTGTGAGAGTGTGAAAGTGTGTCGATGTGTGTGTGTATGTGGCGTCAATATGCATGTGTGTGTGAGCGTATGTAGTGTGTGTGTGTGTGTTTGTTGGAGTGTCAGTGTAGTACAGTGGGGAAGTATTTAGTCAGCCACCAATTGTGCAAGTTCTCCCACTTAAAAAGATGAGAGAGGCCTGTAATTTTCATCATAGGTACACGTCAACTATGACAGACAAAATGAAAACAAAACAAAAATCCAGAAAATCCCATTGTAGGATTTTTAATGAATTTATTTGCAAATGATGGTGGAAAATAAGTATTTGGTCACCTACAAACAAGCAAGATTTCTGGCTCTCACAGACCTGTAACTTCTTCTTTAAGAGGCTCCTCTGTCCTCCACTCGTTACCTGTATTAATGGCACCTGTTTGAACTTGTTATCAGTATAAAAAGACACCTGTCCACAACCTCAAAGTCACACTCCAAACTCCACTATGGCCAAGACCAAAGAGCTGTCAAAGGACACCAGAAACAAAATTGTAGACCTGCACCAGGATGGGAAGACTGAATCAGCAATAGGTAAGCAGCTTGGTTTGAAGAAATCAACTGTGGGAGCAATTATTAGGAAATGGAAGACATACAAGACCACTGATAATCTCCCTCGATCTGGGGCTCCACGCAAGATCTCACCCTGTGGGGTCAAAATTATCACAAGAACGGTGAGCAAAAATCCAAGAACCACACGGGGGGACCTAGTGAATGACCTGCAGAGAGCTGGGACCAAAGTAACAAAGCCTACCATCAGTAACACACTACGCCGCCAGGGACTCAAATCCTGCAGTGCCAGACGTGTCCCCCTGCTTAAGCCAGAACATGTCCAGGCCCGTCTGAAGTTTGCTAGAATGCATTTGGATGATCCAGAAGAGGATTGGGAGAATGTCATATGGCCAGATGAAACCAAAATATAACTTTTTTGGTAAAAACTCAACTCGTCGTGTTTGGAGGACAAAGAATGCTGAGTTGCATCCAAAGAACACCATACCTACTGTGAAGCATGGGGGTGGAAACATCATGCTTTGGGGCTGTTTTTGTGCAAAGGGACCAGGACGACTGATCCGTGTAAAGGAAAGAATGAATGGGGCCAGGTATCGTGAGATTTTGAGTGAAAACCTCCTTTCATCAGCAAGGGCATTGAAGATGAAACGTGGCTGGGTCTTTCAGCATGACAATGATCCCAAACACACCACCCGGGCAACGAAGGAGTGGCTTCGTAAGAAGCATTTCAAGGTCCTGGAGTGGCCTAGCCAGTCTCCAGATCTCAACACCATAGAAAATCTTTGGAGGGTATTCCTCTTTAAGGAATACCTGGGATAGGATAAAGTAATCCTTCTACCCCCCCCCCCCCCCCCCCCCCCCACACACAGCGGAGTCGCTCACCACCTTCCGGAGACATTTGAAACCCCACCTCTTTAAGGAATACCTGGGATAGGATAAAGTAATCCTAAAAATTGTAAAGTGGTTATCCCACTGGCTATAGGGTGAATGCATCAATTTGTGAGTCGCTCTGGACTAGAGCGTCTGCTAAATGACGTAAATGTGCCCTTGAGCAAGGCACTTAACCCTAATTGCTCCTGTAAGTCGCTCTGGATAAGAGCGTCTGCTAAATGACTAAAATGTAAATGTAAATGTAAAGTCCGTGTTGCCCAGCGACAGCCCCAAAACATCACTGCTCTAGAGGAGATCTGCATGGAGGAATGGGCCAAAATACCAGCAACAGTGTGTGAAAACCTTGTGAAGACTTACAGAAAACGTTTGACCTGTGTCATTGCCAACAAAGGGTATATAACAAAGTATTGAGAAACGTTTGTTATTGACCAAATACTTATTTTCCACCATAATTTGCAAATAAATTCATAAAAAATCCTACAATGCGATTTTCTGGATTTTTTTTCTCATTTTGTCTGTCATAGTTGACGTGTACCTATGATGAAAATTACAGGCCTCTCTCATCTTTTTAAGTGGGAGAACTTGCACAATTGTTTGCTGACTAAATACTTTTTTCCCCCACTGTATATAAATAAACAAATCAACAATTATTTGATAAAATATTGAATTTGGCCTTTAATAATATAGCCCATAGAAACGCATTGAATAACACATTCATAAATGCAAAACAGACAGCAGTAGCGGTGTGTGGCTAAAATCACTGGGGAAGCCAAGCCAGGAAAAAAGCCTTATTTCAACCTTTGCTCTATAACTCATTTGTTCATACGCCGCCGTGATATACAATAAGGCCATGACAACAGTCACACAGTGGAGGAATAAATTCAACTACACATACAGTACCAGTCAAAAGTTTGGACACACCTACTCATTCAAGGGTTTTTCTTTATTTTTTACCATTTTCTACAGTGAAGACATCAAAACTATGAAATAACACATATGGAATCATGTAGTAACCAAAAAAAAAGTGTTAAACAAATCAAAATATATTTTATATTTGAGATTCTCCAAAGTAGCTGCCTTGATGACAGCTTTGCACACTCTTGGCATTCTCTCAACCAGCTTCATGAGAAATGCTTTTCCAACAGTCTTGAAGGACTTCCCACATATGCTGAGCACTTGTTGGCTGCTTTTCCTTCACTCTGCGGTCCAACTCATCTCAAACCATCTCAATTGGGTTGAGGTCGGGTGATTATGGAGGCCAGGTCATCTGATGCAGCACTCCATCACTCTCCTTCTTGGTCAAATAGCCCTTACACTGCCTGGGGGTGTGTTTTGGGTCATTGTCCTGTTGAAAAACAAATTCTAGTCCCACTAAGCCCAAACCAGATGGGATGGCGTATCGCTGCAGAATGCTGTGGTAGCCATGCTGGTTAAGTGTGCCTTGAATTCTAAATAAATCACAGACAGTGTCACCAGCAAAGCACCCCCACACCATCACACCTCCTCCTCCATGCTTCACGGTGGGAACCACACATGCGGAGATCATCCGTTCACCTACTCTGCGTCTCACAAAGACACGGCAATTGGAACCAGAATTCTCACATTTGGACTCATCAGACCAAAGGACAGATTTCCACCGGTCTAATGTCCATTGCTCGTGTTTCTTGGCCCAAGCAAGTCTCTTCTTATTATTGGTGTCCTTTAGTAGTGGTTTCTTTGCAGCAATTCGACCTCTCTCCTCTGCTCTTGTCCTTCTAGACCTGTCTGCTGCCTTTGATACTGTGAACCATCAGATCCTCCTCTCCACCCTCTCCGAGCTGGGCATCTCCGGCGCGGCTCACTCTTGGATTGCGTCCTACCTGACCGGTCGCTCCTACCAAGTGGCGTGGCGAGAAGCTGTCTCCGCACCACGTGCTCTCACCACTGGTGTCCCCCAGGGCTCAGTTCTAGGCCCTCTCCTATTCTCCCTATACACCAAGTCACTTGGCTCTGTCATATCCTCACATGGCCTCTCCTATCATTGCTACGCTGACGACACACAACTAATCTTCTCCTTTCCCCCTTCTGATAACCAGGTGGCGAATCGCATCTCTGCATGTCTGGCAGACATATCAGTATGGATGACGGATCACCACCTCAAGCTGAACCTTGGCAAGACGGAGCTGCTCTTCCTCCCGGGGAAGGACTGCCTGTTCCATGATCTCGCCATCACGGTTGGCAACTCCGTTGTGTCCTCCTCCCAGAGTGCGAAGAGCCTTGGCGTGACCCTGGACAACACCCTGTCGTTCTCCGCTAACATCAAGGCGGTGACCCGATCCTGTAGGTTCATGCTCTACAACATTCGGAGAGTACGACCCTGCCTTACACAGGAAGCGGCACAGGTCCTAATCCAGGCACTTGTCATCTCCCGTCTGGATTACTGCAACTCGCTGTTGGCTGGGCTCCCTGCCTGTGCCATTAAACCCCTACAACTCATCCAGAATGCCGCAGCCCGTCTGGTGTTCAACCTTCCCAAGTTCTCTCACGTCACCCCGCTCCTCCGCACACTCCACTGGCTTCCAATTGAAGCTCGCATCTGCTACAAGACCATGGTGCTTGCCTACGGAGCTGTGAGGGGAACGGCACCTCCGTACCTTCAGGCTCTGATCAGTCCCTACACCCAAACGAGGGCATTGCGTTCATCCACCTCTGGCCTGCTGGCTCCCCTACCTCTGCGGAAGCATAGTTCCCGCTCAGCCCAGTCAAAACTGTTCGCTGCTCTGGCACCCCAATGGTGGAACAAGCTCCCTCACGACGCCAGGACAGCGGAGTCACTCACCACCTTCCGGAGACATTTGAAACCCCACCTCTTTAAGGAATACCTGGGATAGGATAATAGGATAAAGTAATCCTTCTACCCCCCCTTACCCCAACCCAAACCCCAACCCAAAAACAAAAAAACATTGTAAAGTGGTTGTCCCACTGGCTATAAGGTGAATGCACCTATTTGTAAGTCGCTCTGGATAAGAACGTCTGCTAAATGACGTAAATGTAAAAATGTAAAATGAAGGCCTGATTCACGCAGTCTCCTCTGAACAGTTGATGTTGAGATGTGTCTGTTACTTGAACTCTGTGAAGCATTTATTTGGGCTGCAATCTGAGGTGCAGTTAATTCGAATGAATTTATCCTCTGCAGCAGAGGTAACTCTGGGTCTTCCTTTCCTGTGGTGGTCCTCATGAGAGCCAGTGTCATCATAGCGCTTGATGGTTTTTGCAACAGCATTTGAAGAAACTTTAAAAGTTCTCGACATTTTCCGGATTGACTGACTTTCCGGATTGACTGATCTGCAGCACATCAACACAAGCAGACCAGAAACAGAAACGTTTTTCTGACAATGATGATGTTTTGCTTCGGATGTGATTTGACTGGTGTGAAGCCAGGCCTCCCTTGGGGGGCGTTTTTCCTGCGTCAGGACAACCCACAGTTGATATCAGCTCAATGCTGATTGGCTAATTATTTTATATATTTTTTATCAAGGGAGGCCAAATGCTTGCTTGGCATCAATCAATCAAATGCTACGGCGGCAACATGTCATACTCTTTTGTTCCAGACAGCATCAGATACATGGGCTACACATACTGAGACAGAGGGGGCGCTGTTTCCCTCGCTCTGATGATTTCTCTGGTCAGATTCAGCCACTAGCGAATTGACGGAAAATGAAAAACACAAAGAGACAAAAAAATTTTTTTTAATTGGTCAAATATTATAATTTAGATTTTTTTTATTGGTCAAATATTTTGGGGGAAGCCTGGCTTCCCTTGGCATCCCATGAATACGCCACTGAAAGACAGTGGAGAGAAAAAAAGTAGGGCAAAACATTTTTGGTGGTCTGACAGTGATGGTGGTCTGACAGTGATGGTGGTCTGACAGTGATGGTTGTCTGACAGTGATGGTGGTCTGACAGTGATGGTGGTCTGACAGTGATGGTGGTCTGACAGTGATGGTGGTCTGACAGTGATGGTGGTCTGACAGTGATGGTGGTCTGACAAACCCTGCTGTAGCTGTAGGTCAACCACCATCCACCACAGATATGGAAGACATGGCCGACATAGGAGGATGTGGTGGATTGAGACGCAGCCCATGAAACCCCCCCCCCCCCCAGACATCTATATCTTAAACTGACGGATTTTAACTGGGATTCTTTTTATTATGTTGTTTAGATTGACGCACGGGTGCATCAATACTCTTAAGGATGAATTACATCACTTTTGTTTTGAGCCGATTTCGCCGTGGGCTTTGAACAGGGCACCTGGCTGAATCCAGGGTGGCAGCCCGGTTCCAAAACAAATTACATCAACTTTCATCCGGGGCATAACACGCCTACCCGAGACAGATTAATCCAATCCTTTCATTCAAACCACCCTACTGCAACAAATAACTATTGGAATGAGAAGGAGAAAACATGTTGGGTGAAGACTGAATCATCAGGAAGCAAATGACTAGTCGGCATCTGTTGCAATTGCTGCTCAGCCAAACACAGTGTGTTCATGGTTTATTTTCTGCTCCATGGGGTCCGGGGGAAATTCAGTTAAATATTTAATTTAATTTGTGCATGCATGGATTTGTTTATCTATTTCATTATAGTCCTCTCTGTAAAGCAAGTCCTATCTGTAAAGCAAGTCCTCTCTGTAAAGCAAGTCCTCTCTGTAAAGCAAGTCCTCTCTGTAACTTGAGAGGAAAGCTACAAGTCAGAACCCACTGTGAAATTATAAATGATGAGCTACGTTTTTTATGTGACTAATTGGGATATAGGATGACTGAAAATGTTATTTATTCAGGTGAGATAGAGGGCCAAAATTACAATATTCCCCAAATGAGTTCAGACAAACTCTCCCAAGTTGAAACATTCTAGATGAACAGATTAAGGTGCTTCTGTGGATCCCAGCTGCCCACACACCTGGTTATTGATACAGTAATAGTATGATAATACAGATTGAGAGAGTCAGGATGAGACTTGGCCTCAGACTTGTCAGGAGAAGCTCAGTTTGTGATGTTCATAAATGAGGAGATCATCTGGTCTGTACAAGAGGGTCCAGACTGCTGACTGCAACATGGCTACCGGGGATAAATCATCTTCTTAAATAAACCTTCGCCGTAACCATTCCGTAATAGGAATCTTATGACTACATACAAATTCATGGTGTGTAATCATCATCATATCAGCTCCTCTGCAGTTGTGTAACAGGATGTTTGAGGACTCACTAAAGATCTGGTGGTTAAGGAAAAAGGAAAGTGCAGCTGCATTTTTAAACACATCTTGCCAAGCTCAGGGTGTCAATTTGCAGTGGGAAAAATGTAGCTCTTTTCTGCATTCTTCTCTGGCTGTTGTAGCATACATGGAGCAGAGCATGACACACTAGACCATCTGTCGAGAGGGAGTTTGGTGCAGATAACTTGATCACCGCAGTTTATACAGTAGATTGCGTCCGTCTAAAACCTTGGTTAGGTTTTGGGTTCGATTCCCACAGGGGGCCAGTATGAAAAATAAAAAAAATAATGTATGCACTCACTCTGGATAAGAGCGTCTGCTAAATGACTAAAATTAAAACATTAAAATTAAATTAATTAAAATTAGCTGGCCCACAGCCATTTAACTGTCATCCTGCAGTACTACAGAGATCTACCTTAACAGAATGGGAGGTTGATGTTTTCCAGATAGACTAATTCATCCCAGAACATCAGATCTGTACAACATCTGGAGAGGGGTCACATCTCACGAACCCCATCAGCATGATATGATGACGATCCTGTACTAAGCCCGGGCAGATTGGGTGATTTGTGTATCTGGAAGCCACCCAATATCAGGGCATTGAGTCCAGTCCAGAGGTGGGGTGGTTCGCTGGCAGTGGTACCACTATGGGATCAGCGTGGATAGATAGATGGATGCTGTTATTTATGTCTAAACCGATCGCTGCCTCGCTCCCAGACTGACGTACACAGCTGCTGTTTGGCACGGGGCTCAGCACACACACACACACACACACACACACACACACACACACACACACACACACACACACACACACACACACACACACACACACACACACACACACACACACACACACACACACACAGGAGACAAGCAGCGGTATAACTTAGTCTGGCTCGCCCAGTGACGCCCCACCGTTCCACCTAACATGCAAAGTATGCTTGGGAATGATGCTCTGCCAATGTCAGAGTGCCTGATTTACAAGAGGATGTGAGGGGAAATGAGGAACTTTCCTGCCGCAGTAAAAATGTCCAGATGGATTATTTAATGAATTATAACTACTGCTATTTATCTGTGTAGTGGTATTAGCCTGTCTAAGTGTGTTAAGAGCAGTGGGGGTGGTGGAACGTTGGCCTCCAATGGCTAGTAGGGTAGATACTAGGCCTACAGATTCAATTCACATGAACACATCAATACAACACATGAAGGAAACATAACAACAAATGTATCCATTATTTTTTAATTTTTTATAAAATCGGTTTACAAAATGGTGATTTTTCTATTTGAATCTTCATCTCTATAAAATGATGTCTGTAATTACGAGGGTAGAGGAAGAGAACAGGCAGAGAGTAGCGAACATTAAAAATCGGTCTGATAAATACCAACATAGGTGAGGTCTGTCTGAATTAGCCTGGTCCCAGATCAGTTTGTGCTGCGCTACAATGACCATAGCAGGAGTTGGCAAGACGGTACAAAACAGATCTGGGACCAGGCTATGACTGAACCAACAGAGGCCCCATAATGTTCCTACTAAACAAAGGCAGGAATGTCTGTTACAGATCAGACGTAGTCCAGTGTTAGACAATAAGGTCACCTAAACAGCAGCTACTGCACGTGTCTGTGTTATTGGACACAGAGATCAACTAAACTAAAATGGGAACTTGCTCCTCTGTTAAAGGCAACAATACAATCATTCTGAAGTGGCTTTCTTTAAAAGGCACATTCATTTCACCTACAGTCACACAGCTCTCACCTACAGTCACACTGCTCTCACCTACAGTCACACAGCTCTCACCTACAGTCACACAGCTCTCACCTACAGTCACACAGCTCTCATCTACAGTCACACAGCTCTCACCTACAGTCACACAGCTCTCACCTACAGTCACACAGCTCTCACCTACAGTCACACAGCTCTCACCTACAGTCACACAGCTCTCACCTACAGTCACACAGCTCTCACCTACAGTCACACAGCTCTCACCTACAGTCACACAGCTCTCACCTACAGTCACACATCTCTCACCTACAGTCACACATCTCTCACCTACAGTCACACAGCTCTCACCTACAGTCACACAGCTCTCACCTACAGTCACACAGCTCTCACCTACAGTCACACAGCTCTCACCTACAGTCAAAACAAGGGAACATTATTTAAGCTAGGGATGTGAAATCCTGGAAGATTAAAGCTTTGGACTGTTGGCACAATAAGAGAAATGTAATGTTAATAATTGATCTATAAACATTTGAAGTCGGATGTTTACATCCATTTAGGTTGGAGTCATTAAAACTCGTTTTTTCAACCACTCCACACATTTCTTGTTAACAAACTATAGTTTTGCCAAGTCGGTTAGGACATCTACTTTGTGCATGACTCAAGTAATTTTTCCAACAATTGTTTACAGACAGATTATTTCACTTATAATTCACTGTATCACAATTCCAGTGGGTCAGAAGTTTACATACACTAAGTTGACTGTGCCTTTCAACAGCTTGGAAAATTCCAGAAAATGATGTCATGGCTCTAGAAGCTTCTGATAGGCTAATTGACATAATATGAGTCAATTGGAGGTGTACCTGTGGATGTATTTCAAGGCCTACCTTCAAACTCAGTGCCTCTTTGCTTGACATCATGGGAAAATCAAAAGAATTCAGCCAAGACCTCAGAAATAGAATTGTAGACCTCCACAAGTCTGGTTCATCCTTGGGAGCAATTTCCAAACGCCTGAAGGTACCACATTCATCTGTACAAACAATAGTACGCAAGTATAAACACCATGGGACCACGCAGCCATCATACCGCTCAGGAAGGAGACGCGTTCTGTCTCCTAGAGATGAACGTACTTTGGTGCGAAAAGTCAAATAAATCCCAGAACAGCAAAGGACCTTGTGAAGATGCTGGAGGAAACAGGTACAAAAGTATCTATATCCACAGTAAAACGAGTCCTATATCGACATAACCTGAAAGGCCGCTCAGCCAGGAAGAAGCCACTGCTCCAAAACCGCCATAAAAAAGCCAGACTACGGTTTGCAACTGCACATGGGGACAAAGATCGTACCTTTTGGAGAAATGTCCTCTGGTCTCATGAAACAAAAATAGAACTGTTTGGCCATAATGACCATCGTTATGTTTGGAGGAAAAAGGGGAAGGCTTGCAAGCCGAAGAACACCATCCCAACCGTGAAGCATCACAAAGCCCTGACCTCAATCCTATAGAAGATTTGTGGGCAGAACTGAAAAAGCGTGTGCGAGCAAGGAGGCTTACAAACCTGACTCAGTTACACCAGCTCTGTCAGGAGGAATGGGCCAAAATTCACCCAAATTATTGTGGGAAGCTTGTGGAAGGCTACCCGAAACGTTTGACCCAAGTTAAACAATTTAAAGGCAATGCTACCAAATACTAATTGAGTGTATGTAAACTTCTGACCCACTGGGAATGTGATGAAAGAAATAAAAGCTGAAATAAATCATTCTCTCTACTATTATTCTGACATTTCACATTCTTAAAATAAAGTGGTGATCCTAACTGACCTAAGACAGGGAATTTTTACTAGGATTAAATGTCAGGAATTGTGAAAAACTGAGTTTAAATGTATTTGGCTAAAGTGTATGTAAACTTCCGACTTCAACTGTACGCTACCGTTCAAAAGCTTGGGGTCACTTAGAAATGTCCTTGTTTTCCATGAAAACATACATGAAATGAGTTTGAATAGGAAATACAGTGATCCCTCGCCACTTCGCGGTTCACTTATTGCGGATTCGCTATTTCGCGGATTTTCATAATGCATTTTTTTTTTTTTTTTGGTGCATTGTGCTCTGCATTCTGATTCGCTAAAAACTCACTCCCGCTTCTTGTATCAAAACATGCTACGAATTGTGCTATCATTTTGTCGTCTCGTGCAGTTATGTGTACGTACATAAAACAGCTTGGCAAATTTACATTAAGTTGGCCAAATTATCTTGTAATTTCGAACATCTTCTAAACCCATAATGTCGACGAAACGGCCTACACGTGAGTCACTGTATTTGTATACATGTAATAGTTGCTAATTGTAAAAAAAAAAGTTTTCTATTTCGCGGATTTCACTTATCGCGGGTCATTTTCGGAACGTAACCCCCGCGATAAACGAGGGATTACTGTATAGCAAAATGCATAGGAAATGTAGTCATTGACAAGGTTAGAAATAATGATTTTTAACATAAATAATAATTGTGTCCATCAAACTTTGCTTTCGTCAAAGAATCCTCCATTTGCAGCAATTACAGCCTTGCAGACCTTTGGCATTCTAGTTGTCAATTTGTTGAGGTAATCTGAAGAGATTTCACCCCATGCTTCCTGAAGCACCTCCCACAAGTTGGATTGGCTTGATGGGCACTTCTTACGTACCATACGGTCAAGCTGCTCCCACAACAGCTCAATAGGGTTGAGATCCGGTGACTGTGCTGGCCACTCCATTATAGACAGAATACCAGCTGAATGCTTCTTCCCTAAATAGTTATTGCATAGTTAAGAGCTGTGCTTTGGGTCATTGTCCTGTTGTAGGAGGGAATTGGCTCCAATCAAGCGCCGTCCACAGGAAATGGCATGGCGTTGCAAAATGGAGTGATAGCCTTCCTTCTTCAAGACTCCTTTTATCTCCCGCTTTACCACCACCAAAGCACCCCAGACCATCACATTGCCTCCACCATGCTTGACAGATGGCATCAAGCACTCCTCCATCATCTTTTCATTTGGTCTGCGTCTCACAAATGTTCTTCTTTGTGATCCGAACACCTCAAACTTCGATTCGTCTGTCCATAACACTTTTTTCCAATCTTCCTCTGTACAGTGTCTGTGTTCTTTTGCCCATCTTTAATCTTTTGAATGAAGCTGCCAGTTGAGGACCTGTGAGGCGTCGGTTTCTCAAACTAGACACTCTAATGTATTTGTCCTCTTGCTCAGTTGTGATTTTTTCTAATGATCAATTAGCCTTTTAAAATGATAAACTTGGATTAGCAAACACAACGTGCCATTGGAACACAGGACTGATGGTTGCTGATAATGGGCCTCTGTACGCCTATGTAGATGTTCCATTAAAAATCAGCAGTTTCCAGCTACAATAGCCATTTACAACATTAACAATGTCTACACTGTATTTCTGATCAATTTGATGTTATTTTAATGGACCCAAAAATTGCTTTTCTTTCGAAAACAAGGAAATTTCTAAGTGACCCCAAACTTTTGAATGGTAGTGTAGATATACTGTACAGCTCTCCCTCAGATCAGACATTCAAGTACCTGCTCAAATAAAGACTAGTCATGTCCCTGCTAGCATGCTAGCAGATACCCATAGACTTCCAGTCATTGCGCTAACGCTAGTTAGCATTGGCTCGCGGAACTACCTCTTAACTTCCTTCATACTGGTCACAGAGACATAAAAACGGTGTCCACGAGTTCATCTGACTCCGGGGAAGTAGATAAAGGGTCTCATTGCCAAAATCCCGAAATACCCCTTTAACTCTAAAGGTTATGAACGTGTCAACTCAATCAATCAATCTGATCATGTTCATGTTAATGAGCTGAAGATGGACAAAGTAGAGTGCCTTTATTGGTAAAAACAGGTGATATGGGTGTTAGTCTTGATAGTGTGTTCGATTCCTGGGACCACCCACAAGTAAAATGTATATCCTCGGATAAAAGTATGTGCTAGATGGCTATATTATTAATATAGTGGTTCACCTGGTCTTGTGAGGGGAAGAACGTGGAACAGAGAATAAATGGCATAGAAGAACTTGTTCCCAGTTGGTATACTCACCCCTTAAATATAATCCTTTATATTCCTTGATGTTTCACTATGGTGTGACCGCACCATGATGTCTCAACTCATCTCTGATATAACACTGCATTAAATAGGGGAAAGTCAACTGTCAACCTTTCAGTGCAGATGGATCAATATGCTATGTCAACTGTCAACCTTTCAGTGCAGATGGATCAATATGCTATGTCAACTGTCAACCTTTCAGTGCAGATGGATCAATATGCTATGTCAACTGTCAACCTTTCAATGCAGATGGATCAATATGCTATGTCAACTGTCAACCTTTCAAAGCAGATGGATCAATATGCTATGTCAACTGTCAACCTTTCAATGCAGATGGATCAATATGCTATGTCAACTGTCAACCTTTCAATGCAGATGGATAAATATGCTATGTCAACTGTCAACCTTTCAATGCAGATGGATCAATATGCTATGTCAACTGTCAACCTTTCAAAGCAGATGGATCAATATGCTATATCAACTGTCAACCTTTCAATGCAGATGGATCAATATGCTATGTCAACTGTCAACCTTTCAAAGCAGATGGATCAATATGCTATGTCAACTGTCAACCTTTCAATGCAGATGGATCAATATGCTATGTCAACTGTCAACCTTTCAATGCAGATGGATCAATATGCTATGTCAACTGTCAACCTTTCAATATGCTATAAGGGATAAGGATGATGAGGTCAAAGGGCAAGGTTCATTGTACTTCAGTCAGAACTTCTTTACAACATCGGAAAATATAGCCCCCTAAAAGAAAATGGCAAATCAAGTTAAAAAGCTCAAAATCATCAAAGAGAAGCAGCGTGATCAAGGTGAGTTTCCATTCACACTCAGACTCCCAGATCACAACAACCACAACTACATTAGTCATAACTGGAGGCACGGTGAAATCTCAGTTCTGTGGTTGAGTTGTGTATCCCTAGCTTCTTACAGCAGGAAAACACAGACCCCAGCCAAGGCAGGAATACACAGACCCCAGCCAAGGCAGGTAAACACAGACCCCAGCCAGGAAAACACAGACCCCAGCCAAGGCAGGAAAACACAGACCCCAGCCAAGGCTGAACACAGTAGAGAGACTAGTGCTGCTGGCCACTTTACAAGCTAACTGAAACAGAGCTAAATAGTACTTTCAGATTCTGGCAGCAATTCTCTCTTGAACCTGTGCATAGTGTTTAGAACCGAACAGAATAGGGGTTAGCGTCTATAACTAAAGAAGCACTCCTCCCTCGGTTTCATTGTAGAGTTTAGCAGGTTGGAGGTGGGTGGGAGAGGTTTCCCACTAGTAGACTGAACACAGTCTGTAGAGACAGTCTACCAAGTAGACCGTAGATAGGACTGCAGCATGGATTCCCTTGACTAGAATGGCGCCGTATTGACCCTGAGGAGACGTCGTCAGCCATGGACCTCCTCTGTCCATAGTCATTAGAACATTCTAGAAAGTTCTAGAACAAAGTTCCCCAGACGTCCACGTTGTCAGTTGTGCATAAACTCGTTTTCTGTCTGTGTACAGCTCCTACCAAATACAGCCTGGGTTGTCACGGTTACCACTGTTAGCACCAGCAACAGCGGACAAGGACGGAGGGTTAGAGTGGAAGACGCAATCGTGGCGTCCTGGCTCCACAGCGCCCGGTCCTCCCCTCTTCTCCTCTCTTCTCTTCCCCTGTTCCTCTCTTCTCTCTGGGAGGGTCCCTGTGTGTCTCCCATTTCTCTACACTCCTGTCCTTCCAGGAGGCAGCAGGGGATCAGGCTGTTCTAGTCTCTCTCTGTCTCTCTCCACTCCACCATGGAGACGGAGGGGATCAGGCTGTTCTAGTCTCTCTCTGTCTCTCTCCACTCCACCATGGAGACGGAGGGGATCAGGCTGTTCTAGTCTCTCTGTCTCTCTCCACTCCACCATGGAGACAGAGGGGATCAGGCTGTTCTAGTCTCTCTGTCTCTCTGTCTCTCTCCACTCCACCATAGAGACAGAGGGGATCGGGCTGTTCTAGTCTCTCTCTGTCTCTCTCCACTCCACCATGGAGACAGAGGAGATCAGGCTGTTCTAGTCTCTCTCTGTCTCTCTCCACTCCACCATGGAGACAGAGGAGATCAGGCTGTTCTAGTCTCTCTGTCTCTCTCCACTCCACCATGGAGACAGAGGGGATCAGGCTGTTCTAGTCTCTCTCTGTCTCTCTCCACTCCACCATGGAGACAGAGGGGATCAGGCTGTTCTAGTCTCTCTCTGTCTCTCTCCACTCCACCATGGAGACAGAGGGGATCAGGCTGTTCTAGTCTCTCTCTGTCTCTCTCCACTCCACCATGGAGACAGAGGGGATCAGGCTGTTCTAGTCTCTCTGTCTCTCTGTCTCTCTCCACTCCACCATGGAGACAGAGGGGATCAGCCTGTTCTAGTCTCTCTCTGTCTCTCTCCACTCCACCATGGAGACAGAGGGGATCAGGCTGTTCTAGTCTCTCTGTCTCTCTCCACTCCACCATAGAGACAGAGGGGATCAGGCTGTTCTAGTCTCTCTGTCTCTCTCCACTCCACCATGGAGACAGAGGGGATCAGGCTGTTCTAGTCTCTCTCTGTCTCTCTCCACTCCACCATGGAGACAGAGGGGATCAGGCTGTTCTAGTCTCTCTCTGTCTCTCTCCACTCCACCATGGAGACAGAGGGGATCAGGCTGTTCTAGTCTCTCTGTCTCTCTGTCTCTCTCCACTCCACCATGGAGACGGAGGGGATCAGGCTGTTCTAGTCTCTCTGTCTCTCTGTCTCTCTCCACTCCACCATGGAGACAGAGGGGATCAGGCTGTTCTAGTCTCTCTGTCTCTCTCCACTCCACCATGGAGACAGAGGGGATCAGGCTGTTCTAGTCTCTCTCTGTCTCTCTCCACTCCACCATGGAGACAGAGGGGATCAGGCTGTTCTAGTCTCTCTCTGTCTCTCTCCACTCCACCATGGAGACGGAGGGGATCAGGCTGTTCTAGTCTCTCTCTGTCTCTCTGTCTCTCTCCACTCCACCATGGAGACAGAGGAGATCAGGCTGTTCTAGTCTCTCTGTCTCTCTACACTCCACCATGGAGACAGAGGAGATCAGGCTGTTCTAGTCTCTCTGTCTCTCTCCACTCCACCATGGAGACAGAGGGGATCAGGCTGTTCTAGTCTCTCTCTGTCTCTCTCCACTCCACCATGGAGACAGAGGGGATCAGGCTGTTCTAGTCTCTCTCTGTCTCTCTCCACTCCACCATGGAGACAGAGGGGATCAGGCTGTTCTAGTCTCTCTCTGTCTCTCTCCACTCCACCATGGAGACAGAGGGGATCAGGCTGTTCTAGTCTCTCTCTGTCTCTCTACACTCCACCATGGAGACAGAGGGGATCAGGCTGTTCTAGTCTCTCTCTGTCTCTCTCCACTCCACCATGGAGACAGAGGGGATCAGGCTGTTCTAGTCTCTCTCTGTCTCTCTCCACTCCACCATGGAGACAGAGGGGATCAGGCTGTTCTAGTCTCTCTGTCTCTCTACACTCCACCATGGAGACAGAGGGGATCAGGCTGTTCTAGTCTCTCTGTCTCTCTACACTCCACCATGGAGACAGAGGGGATCAGGCTGTTCTAGTCTCTCTCTGTCTCTCTCCACTCCACCATGGAGACAGAGGGGATCAGGCTGTTCTAGTCTCTCTGTCTCTCTACACTCCACCATGGAGACAGAGGGGATCAGGCTGTTCTAGTCTCTCTGTCTCTCTCCACTCCACCATGGAGACAGAGGGGATCAGGCTGTTCTAGTCTCTCTGTCTCTCTACACTCCACCATGGAGACAGAGGGGATCAGGCTGTTCTAGTCTCTCTGTCTCTCTCCACTCCACCATGGAGACAGAGGGGATCAGGCTGTTCTAGTCTCTCTCTGTCTCTCTACACTCCACCATGGAGACAGAGGGGATCAGGCTGTTCTAGTCTCTCTCTGTCTCTCTCCACTCCACCATGGAGACAGAGGGGATCAGGCTGTTCTAGTCTCTCTCTGTCTCTCTCCACTCCACCATGGAGACAGAGGGGATCAGGCTGTTCTAGTCTCTCTGTCTCTCTCCACTCCACCATGGAGACAGAGGGGATCAGGCTGTTCTAGTCTCTCTCTGTCTCTCTCCACTCCACCATGGAGACAGAGGGGATCAGGCTGTTCTAGTCTCTCTGTCTCTCTCCACTCCACCATGGAGACAGAGGGGATCAGGCTGTTCTAGTCTCTCTGTCTCTCTCCACTCCACCATGGAGACAGAGGGGATCAGGCTGTTCTAGTCTCTCTGTCTCTCTCCACTCCACCATGGAGACAGAGGGGATCAGGCTGTTCTAGTCTCTCTGTCTCTCTCCACTCCACCATGGAGACAGAGGAGATCAGGCTGTTCTAGTCTCTCTCTGTCTCTCTGTCTCTCTCCACTCCACCATGGAGACAGAGGAGATCAGGCTGTTCTAGTCTCTCTGTCTCTCTCCACTCCACCATGGAGACAGCAGGGGATCAGGCTGTTCTAGTCTCTCTCTGTCTCTCTCCACTCCACCATGGAGACAGAGGGGATCAGGCTGTTCTAGTCTCTCTCTGTCTCTCTCCACTCCACCATGGAGACAGAGGGGATCAGGCTGTTCTAGTCTCTCTGTCTCTCTCCACTCCACCATGGAGACAGAGGGGATCAGGCTGTTCTAGTCTCTCTCTGTCTCTCTACACTCCACCATGGAGACAGAGGGGATCAGGCTGTTCTAGTCTCTCTGTCTCTCTCCACTCCACCATGGAGACAGAGGGGATCAGGCTGTTCTAGTCTCTCTGTCTCTCTCCACTCCACCATGGAGACAGAGGAGATCAGGCTGTTCTAGTCTCTCTCTGTCTCTCTCCACTCCACCATGGAGACGGAGGGGATCAGGCTGTTCTAGTCTCTCTCTGTCTCTCTCCACTCCACCATGGAGACAGAGGGGATCAGGCTGTTCTAGTCTCTCTGTCTCTCTGTCTCTCTCCACTCCACCATGGAGACAGAGGGGATCAGGCTGTTCTAGTCTCTCTCTGTCTCTCTCCACTCCACCATGGAGACAGAGGGGATCAGGCTGTTCTAGTCTCTCTGTCTCTCTCCACTCCACCATGGAGACAGAGGGGATCAGGCTGTTCTAGTCTCTCTGTCTCTCTACACTCCACCATGGAGACAGAGGGGATCAGGCTGTTCTAGTCTCTCTCTGTCTCTCTCCACTCCACCATGGAGACAGAGGGGATCAGGCTGTTCTAGTCTCTCTCTGTCTCTCTCCACTCCACCATGGAGACAGACGGGATCAGGCTGTTCTAGTCTCTCTGTCTCTCTCCACTCCACCATGGAGACAGAGGGGATCAGGCTGTTCTAGTCTCTCTGTCTCTCTGTCTCTCTCCACTCCACCATGGAGACAGAGGGGATCAGGCTGTTCTAGTCTCTCTCTGTCTCTCTCCACTCCACCATGGAGACAGAGGGGATCAGGCTGTTCTAGTCTCTCTCTGTCTCTCTCCACTCCACCATGGAGACAGAGGGGATCAGGCTGTTCTAGTCTCTCTGTCTCTCTCCACTCCACCATGGAGACAGAGGGGATCAGGCTGTTCTAGTCTCTCTCTGTCTCTCTCCACTCCACCATGGAGACAGAGGGGATCAGGCTGTTCTAGTCTCTCTGTCTCTCTCCACTCCACCATGGAGACAGAGGGGATCAGGCTGTTCTAGTCTCTCTCTGTCTCTCTCCACTCCACCATGGAGACAGAGGGGATCGGGTTGTTATAGTCTCTCTCTGTCTCTCTACACTCCACCATGGAGACAGAGGAGATCGGGTTGTTATAGTCTCTCTCTGTCTCTCTACACTCCACCATGGAGACAGAGGAGATCAGGCTGTTCTAGTCTCTCTGTCTCTCTACACTCCACCATGGAGACAGAGGAGATCAGGCTGTTCTAGTCTCTCTCTGTCTCTCTCCACTCCACCATGGAGACAGAGGGGATCAGGCTGTTCTAGTCTCTCTCTGTCTCTCTCCACTCCACCATGGAGACAGAGGGGATCAGGCTGTTCTAGTCTCTCTGTCTCTCTCCACTCCACCATGGAGACAGAGGGGATCAGGCTGTTCTAGTCTCTCTCTGTCTCTCTCCACTCCACCATGGAGACAGAGGGGATCGGGTTGTTATAGTCTTTCTATGTCCTTGTATTTCTTTCTCAGTATGGACACCTGGTCTTTAAACAGCACCGGGTCCAGTCGCATATTAGAGTGCACCAGGGGCATGCTGCCAAACCAGCTGGCAAACTTATTCATGCAGCTCTGCCGCTGGGCAAAGTGGTCTGGGTCGGCCCACCCAGACGCTCTGGAGGTCTGCAGGGAGAGAGAGACCGAGACATTAGTAATGATGCATTCATAATGTTACCAGTTAAAGTTGATGGTTTTACTGTGGTTATTGGTTTGTTTATTTTTCACAAATTTCATTGTGAAGGAAAAGAAACCCAATATATTTCCGCAACAATAAGAAACTTCTATAACAATGGAGGTTGGAGCTGTGGCGTCTGTTGAAGTCATCAGGAACATTAAGGAAATAAGGATAACATGAAAGAGCCATGGCACTTCCTGTGCATTAACTGTGAAATGGGAAATAAATCAAGAACAACCTTTATCAACCTTTCCCCTACAGATATGGTACACCCGCCAGGACGACGACTCAAAGCCAGAGTTGTTCCTGAGAAGGCTCAACCTCAATGTGCAGGTAATTGTGATTCCTTTCACGTTACATTGGATTGTACCCTGCATCTGAAACGTTTGTTGGACGTGTGTGTAAACTCCTTGTGAATGTATCATTTCCTGTGTTGTATAGTAATATCTCCAGTTGTTCCTAAGCAGGCCTAAAAGAAAGACCAGAAAGCCCTCACCTGCACCATCATGGTCTCCTTGTACTGTTTCTTCTGGGTGACCTTGATGGGAGGCAGCTTGGTGATGGCTGACACCAGGAAGTTCATCAGGATGTCTTCACAGTTAGACAGCTGGTCCACCAGGCCCCTCAGACTGGCCGGCAGGTAGCTGGTGTACAGGTAGTGGTAATATCTACAGGTAAAGACAGGTACAGGTAGGGTTAGGGTTTGACCGGTAGGGTTAAGGTCAGGGTTCACAGTTAGACAGCTGGTCCATCAGCCCCTTCAGACTGGCCGGCAGGTAGCTGGTGTACAGGTAGTGGTAATATCTCCAGGTAGTGGTAATATCTCCAGGTAGTGGTAATATCTACAGGTAGTGGTAATATCTACAGGTAGTGGTAATATCTACAGGTAAAGACAGGTAGTGGTAATATCTACAGGTAGTGGTAATATCTACAGGTAGTGGTAATATCTACAGGTAGTGGTAATATCTCCAGGTAGTGGTAATATCTACAGGTAGTGGTAATATCTACAGGTAGTTGTGACACTCTGGCTCTGGGACTTTTGTATTTGAGCCAGGGTGTATTTTGATTTGTTGGGTTTTGGTGTTGTATTTCTAGGTTTGCCTTTCTGTTGGTTGTAATTCTAGGTTTGGTCATTGACTCCCAATCGGAGGTAACGAGTGTCAGCTGTCGGCTCGTTATCTCTGATTGGGAGCCATATTTATTCTGTATGTTTTCTTGTGGGAGTTGTGGGTTTTTGTTCCAGGTTCAGTCATAGTTACTGTAGGACTTCACTATCGTCATTTGTTTGTTGTTTTCGTGGTTGCTTTTATGTAAATAAAGTCATCATGTTCACTCCACGCGCTGCGTATTGGTCCGCTTCCTCAGACGATCGTGACAGAAAAACCCACCATAAAAGGACCAAGCAGCGTGTCAAGCGGCAACAGGATTTATGGACGCCTATCAAGGATTCATGGACTTGGGAGGAGATACTGGATGGAAAGGGTCCTTGGGCACAACCGGGAGAATATCGCCGCCCTCGTGAAGAGCTGGAGGCAGCTAAAGCCGAGAGGAGGCGGTATGAGGAGGCAGCACGGAGTCAAGGCTGGAAGCCCGTGGGTACTACCCAAAAATTTCTTGGGGGGGGGCTTAAAGGGAGTGTGGCGAAGTCAGGTAGGAGACCTGCGCCTACTCCCTGGACTTACCGTGGAGAGCGAGAGTACGGGCAGACACCGTGTTACGCAGTAGAGCGCATGGTGTCTCCTGTACGCAGGCATAGCCCGGTTCGACACATTCCAGCTCCACGTATCGGCCGGGCTAGATTGAGCGTTGAGCCGGATGTCATGAAGCCGGCCCAACGCATCAGGCCACCAGTGCGTCTTCTCGGGCCGGCGTACATGGCACCAGCCTTACGCATGGTGTTCCCGGTTCGCCCACATAGGCCGGTGCGGGTTATTCCACCTCCCCGTACTGGTCGGGCGACGGGGAGCATCAAGCCGGGTAAGGTTGGGCAGGCTCAGTGCTCAAGGGGGCCAGTACGCCTGCACGGTCCGGTATTTCCGGCGCCACCTCCCCGCTCCAGCCCAGTACCACCAGTGCCTACACCACGCACCAAGCCTCCTGTGTGTTCCCCGAGTCCTGGGCGTCCTGTTGCTGCTCTCCGCACTAGCCCTTATGTGCGTCCCCAGGGTCCAGCATGCCCTGTTCCGGCTCTCCGCACTAGCCCTTATGTGCGTCCCCAGGGTCCAGCATGCCCTGTTCCTTCTCCCCGCACTAGGCGTTATGTGAGTCCCCAGGGTCCAGCATGCCCTGTTCCGGCTCTCCGCACTAGGCGTTATGTGAGTCCCCAGGGTCCAGCATGCCCTGTTCCGGCTCTCCGCACTAGGCCTTATGTGAGTCCCCAGGGTCCAGCATGCCCTGTTCCGGCTCTCCGCACTAGCCCTTATGTGCGTCCCCAGGGTCCAGCATACCCTGTTGCTTCTCCCCGCACTAGCCCTGAGATGCGTGTCCTCAGCCCGGTACCTCCAGTTCCGGCACCACGCACCAGGCCTACGGTGCGCCTCAGACGGCCAGAGTCTGCCGTCTGCCCAACGGGGCCTGAACTGCCCGTCTGCCCAAAGGCGCTTAAGCCGCCCGTCTGCCATGAGCCTTCAGAGCCGTCCGCCAGACCGGAGCCGCTAGAGTCTTCCGCCAGACAGGATCAGCCAGAGCCTTCCGCCAGACAGGATCAGCCAGAGTCTTCGGCCAGCCATGAGCAGCCAGATCCGTCGGCCAGCCATGAGCAGCCAGATCCGTCAGCCAGCCATGAGCAGCCAGATCCGTCGGCCAGCCATGAGCAGCCAGATCCGTCAGCCAGCCATGAGCAGCCAGATCCGTCAGCCAGCCATGAGCAGCCAGATCCGTCAGCCAGCCATGAGCAGCCAGATCCTTCAGCCAGCCATGAGCAGCCAGATCCGTCGGCCAGCCACGAGCAGCCAGATCCGTCGGCCAGCCATGAGCAGCCAGATCCGTCAGCCAGCCATGAGCAGCCAGATCCGTCAGTCAGCCATGAGCAGCCAGATCCTTCAGCCGGCCATGAGCCGTCCAGCCAGGATCCGCCAGAGCCGTCCAGCCAGGACCCGCCAGAGCCAGCCAGCCAGGATCCGCCATTGAGTCCGGTGCTGTCCCTTAGCCTGGTGCTGCCCCTTATCCTGGTTCTGCCCCTTAGTCCGGTGCTGCCCTTTAGTCCGGTGCCGCCCCTTAATCCAGTGGGGTGTAGTTGGGGGGTGGTCATGTGGAGGAGGCTACGGAGGCGGATAGTGACTAAGGTGGGGTGGGGACCACGACCAGGGCCAGAACCGCCACCGTGGACAGACGCCCACCCAGACCCTCCCCTAGACTGTATGCTGGTGCGCCCGGAGTGCGCACCTTTAGGGGGGGGTACTGTGACACTCTGGCTCTGGGACTTTTGTATTTGAGCCAGGGTGTATTTTGATTTGTTGGGTTTTGGTGTTGTATTTCTAGGTTTGCCTTTCTGTTGGTTGTAATTCTAGGTTTGGTCATTGACTCCCAATCGGAGGTAACGAGTGTCAGCTGTCGGCTCGTTATCTCTGATTGGGAGCCATATTTATTCTGTATGTTTTCTTGTGGGAGTTGTGGGTTTTTGTTCTTAGTTCTGTCAGTGTTGCAGAGGACTTCACGTATCGGTCGTGTTTTGTTGTTTTGTTCCAGACTTTTGAATAAATAAAGTCATGTTTCTTGGACACGCTGCGCCTTGGTCATACTTGGACGACATCGACCCACGTGACAGTAGTGGTAATATCTACAGGTAGTGGTAATATCTACAGGTAGTGGTAATATCTACAGGTAGTGGTAATATCTACAGGTAGTGGTAATATCTACAGGTAGTGGTAATATCTACAGGTAGTGGTAATATCTCCAGGTAGTGGTAATATCTACAGGTAGTGGTAATATCTCCAGGTAGTGGTAATATCTACAGGTAGTGGTAATATCTACAGGTAGTGGTAATATCTACAGGTAGTGGTAATATCTACAGGTAAAGACAGGTAGTGGTAATATCTACAGGTAGTGGTAATATCTCCATGTAGTGGTAATATCTACAGGTAGTGGTAATATCTACAGGTAGTGGTAATATCTACAGGTAGTGGTAATATCTACAGGTAGTGGTAATATCTACAGGTAGTGGTAATATCTACAGGTAGTGGTAATATCTACAGGTAGTGGTAATATCTCCAGGTAGTGGTAATATCTACAGGTAGTGGTAATATCTCCAGGTAGTGGTAATATCTCCAGGTAGTGGTAATATCTACAGGTAGTGGTAATATCTACAGGTAGTGGTAATATCTACAGGTAGTGGTAATATCTACAGGTAGTGGTAATATCTACAGGTAGTGGTAATATCTACAGGTAGTGGTAATATCTACAGGTAGTGGTAATATCTACAGGTAGTGGTAATATCTCCAGGTAGTGGTAATATCTCCAGGTAGTGGTAATATCTCCAGGTAGTGGTAATATCTCCAGGTAGTGGTAATATCTACAGGTAGTGGTAATATCTACAGGTAGTGGTAATATCTACAGGTAGTGGTAATATCTACAGGTAGTGGTAATATCTACAGGTAGTGGTAATATCTACAGGTAGTGGTAATATCTCCAGGTAGTGGTAATATCTACAGGTAGTGGTAATATCTACAGGTAGTGGTAATATCTCCAGGTAGTGGTAATATCTACAGGTAAAGACAGGTAGTGGTAATATCTACAGGTAGTGGTAATATCTACAGGTAGTGGTAATATCTACAGGTAGTGGTAATATCTCCAGGTAGTGGTAATATCTACAGGTAGTGGTAATATCTACAGGTAAAGACAGGTAGTGGTAATATCTACAGTGAGGGAAAAAAGTATTTGATCCCCTGCTGATTTTGTACGTTTGCCCACTGACAAAGACATGATCAGTCTATAATTTTAATGGTAGGTTTATTTGAACAGTGAGAGACAGAATAACAACAACAAAAATCCAGAAAAACGCATGTCAAAAATGTTATAAATTGATTTGCATTTTAATGAGGGAAATAAGTATTTGACCCCTCTGCAAAACATGACTTAGTACTTGGTGGCAAAACCCTTGTTGGCAATCACAGAGGTCAGACGTTTCTTGTAGTTGGCCACCAGCTTTGCACACATCTCAGGAGGGATTTTGTCCCACTCCTCTTTGCAGATCTTCTCCAAGTCATTATGGTTTCGAGGCTGACGTTTGGCAACTCGAACCTTCAGCTCCCTCCACAGATTTTCTATGAGATTAAGGTCTGGAGACTGGCTAGGCCACTCCAGGACCTTAATGTGCTTCTTCTTGAGCCACTCCTTTGTTGCCTTGGCCGTGTGTTTTGGGTCATTGTCATGCTGGAATACCCATCCACGACCCATTTTCAATGCCCTGGCTGAGGGAAGGAGGTTCTCACCCAAGATTTGACAGTACATGGCCCCGTCCATCGTCCCTTTGATGCGGTGAAGTTGTCCTGTCCCCTTAGCAGAAAAACACCCCCAAAGCATAATGTTTCCACCTCCATGTTTGACGTTGGGGATGGTGTTCCTGGGGTCATAGGCAGCATTCCTCCTCCTCCAAACACGGCGAGTTGAGTTGATGCCAAAGAGCTCGATTTTGGTCTCATCTGAACACAACACTTTCACCCAGGCAAACTTCAGACAGCCCTGTATATGTGCTTTCTTGAGCAGGGGGACATTGCGGGAGCTGCAGGATTTCAGTCCTTCACGGCGTAGTGTGTTACCAATTGTTTTCTTGGTGATTATGGTCCCAGCTGCCTTGAGATCATTGACAAGATCCTCCCGTGTAGTTCTGGGCTGATTCCTCACCGTTCTCATGATCATTGCAACTCCACGAGGTGAGATCTTGCATGGAGCCCCAGGCCGAGGGAGATTGACAGTTCTTTTGTGTTTCTTCCATTTGCGAATATTCGCACCAACTGTTGTCACCTTCTCACCAAGCTGCTTGGCGATGGTCTTGTAGCCCATTCCAGCCTTGTGTAGGTCTACAATCTTGTCCCTGACATCCTTGGAGAGCTCTTTGGTCTTGGCCATGGTGGAGAGTTTGGAATCTGATTGATTGATTGCTTCTGTGGACAGGTGTCTTTTATACAGGTAACAAGCTGAGATTAGGAGCACTCCCTTTAAGAGTGTGCTCCTAATATCAGCTCGTTACCTGTATAAAAGACACCTGGGAGCCAGAAATCTTTCTGATTGAGAGGGGGTCAAATACTTATTTCCCTCATTAAAATGCAAATCAATTTATAACATTTTTGATATGCGTTTTTCTGGATTTTTTTGTTGTTATTCTGTCTCTCACTGTTCAAATAAACCTACCATTAAAATTATAGACTGATCATGTCTTTGTCAGTGGGCAAACTTACAAAATCAGCAGGGGATCAAATACTTTTTTCCCTCACTGTACAGGTAGTGGTAATATCTCCAGGTAGTGGTAATATCTACAGGTAGTGGTAATATCTACAGGTAAAGACAGGTAGTGGTAATATCTCCAGGTAGTGGTAATATCTACAGGTAGTGGTAATATCTACAGGTAGTGGTAATATCTCCAGGTAGTGGTAATATCTACAGGTAGTGGTAATATCTACAGGTAAAGACAGGTAGTGGTAATATCTCCAGGTAGTGGTAATATCTACAGGTAGTGGTAATATCTACAGGTAGTGGTAATATCTCCAGGTAGTGGTAATATCTACAGGTAGTGGTAATATCTACAGGTAGTGGTAATATCTACAGGTAGTGGTAATATCTACAGGTAAAGACAGGTAGTGGTAATATCTACAGGTAGTGATAATATCTCCAGGTAAAGACAGGTAGTGGTAATATCTACAGGTAGTGGTAATATCTACAGGTAGTGGTAATATCTCCAGGTAGTGGTAATATCTCCAGGTAGTGGTAATATCTACAGGTAGTGGTAATATCTCCAGGTAGTGGTAATATATACAGGTAGTGGTAATATCTACAGGTAAAGACAGGTAGTGGTAATATCTCCAGGTAGTGGTAATATCTCCAGGTAGTGGTAATATCTCCAGGTAGTGGTAATATCTCCAGGTAGTGGTAATATCTCCAGGTAGTGGTAATATCTACAGGTAGTGGTAATATCTCCAGGTAAAGACAGGTAGTGGTAATATCTACAGGTAGTGGTAATATCTCCAGGTAAAGACAGGTAGTGGTAATATCTACAGGTAGTGGTAATATCTACAGGTAGTGGTAATATCTACAGGTAGTGGTAATATCTACAGGTAAAGACAGGTAGTGGTAATATCTACAGGTAGTGATAATATCTCCAGGTAAAGACAGGTAGTGGTAATATCTACAGGTAGTGGTAATATCTACAGGTAGTGGTAATATCTCCAGGTAGTGGTAATATCTCCAGGTAGTGGTAATATCTCCAGGTAGTGGTAATATCTACAGGTAAAGACAGGTAGTGGTAATATCTCCAGGTAGTGGTAATATCTCCAGGTAAAGACAGGTAGTTGTAATATCTACAGGTAGTGGTAATATCTCCATGTAGTGGTAATATCTCCAGGTAGTGGTAATATCTACAGGTAGTGGTAATATCTCCAGGTAGTGGTAATATCTACAGGTAGTGGTAATATCTCCAGGTAAAGACAGGTAGTGGTAATATCTACAGGTAGTGGTAATATCTACAGGTAGTGGTAATATCTACAGGTAGTGGTAATATCTACAGGTAGTGGTAATATCTACAGGTAGTGGTAATATCTACAGGTAAAGACAGGTAGTGGTAATATCTACAGGTAGTGGTAATATCTACAGGTAGTGGTAATATCTACAGGTAGTGGTAATATCTACAGGTAGTGGTAATATCTACAGGTAGTGGTAATATCTCCAGGTAGTGGTAATATCTACAGGTAGTGGTAATATCTACAGGTAGTGGTAATATCTACAGGTAGTGGTAATATCTCCAGGTAGTGGTAATATCTACAGGTAGTGGTAATATCTACAGGTAGTGGTAATATCTACAGGTAAAGACAGGTAGTGGTAATATCTACAGGTAGTGATAATATCTCCAGGTAAAGACAGGTAGTGGTAATATCTACAGGTAGTGGTAATATCTACAGGTAGTGGTAATATCTACAGGTAGTGGTAATATCTACAGGTAGTGATAATATCTCCAGGTAAAGACAGGTAGTGGTAATATCTACAGGTAGTGGTAATATCTACAGGTAGTGGTAATATCTACAGGTAGTGGTAATATCTACAGGTAGTGGTAATATCTACAGGTAAAGACAGGTAGTGGTAATATCTACAGGTAGTGGTAATATCTACAGGTAGTGGTAACATCTACAGGTAAAGACAGGTAGTGGTAACATCTACAGGTAAAGACAGGTAACATCAGTTGGAGTTAGGATTAGACAGACTGGCCGGCAGGTAGCTGGTGTTCAGGTAGTGGTAATATCTGGAGGACAGGTAACATTAGTTGGAGTTAGACTTCAGTCAGCTCCCCTATAGCTGTTTTGATATGAAACAGTCAAAGTTGCGGCTCAACGGTAGCCGACCCTACTCCTGGAGAGCTAACTACCCTCCTGCCCGGTTTTGTTTCAGCCCCTAATCTAACACAACTGATTCTATTAATCACTGGCTAAGGGCTGGAGCAAAAGCCCGGACATCTAGTAGGTCTCCAGGAGAAGGCTTGGCCTGTAGCGTCGTGCCCGCCTTCTCACCTGTGGTATATAGCAGCACCTGTCAGGACCATAGAGTAGTCGTTGGTCCACTTGGAGGTGTAACCCCACCTCTCCTTGTTGCTGTCCCAGAAATGACTCCTGGCCGGGTATCCCACAATCCTCTCTGGGAAACTCTGCCACACTGTGAAAGCAAAGTCCACCTGCAAAAAAGGGAGAGAGTGGCAACACTGAGCACCTAAAGCTCGTAACGCAACTCCAGTATAACACGCAATCCTCCCGTTCAGCTTCAGGTCACCTGTTGTGACAGTGCCACAGCATACAGATGAAGTTGACCGTTTTTTTTCATAGCTTTGCCCATGTCATTTATAGAAATGGTGAACAGATCTGGGCCTAAAATAGAACCTTGTGGTACCCCTTTAGTTTACATACGGTAGTAATAAACTACTGGCAGTAACTCACCTCAGTAGTAGAGAGAACGGTATCCTCGTCCAGACTCAGAACGGCGTCTGTTGGTATGGCGTCATAGGGCAGGAAACGACTGCTCATCACCTGAAGACACAGCAACAAACAGTAGGGCTCGTCACTGCAACAATCAATACAAATGACTAGATATCTTAGAACAATCAATACAAATGACTAGATATCCTAGAACAATCAATTCAAATGACTAGATATCTTAGAACAATCAATATAAATCACTAGATATCTTAGAACAATCAATACAAATGACTAGATATCTTAGAACAATCAATACAAATGACTAGATATCCTAGAACAATCAATTCAAATGACTAGATATCTTAGAACAATCAATATAAATCACTAGATATCTTAGAACAATCAATACAAATGACTAGATATCTTAGAACAATCAATACAAATGACTAGATATCCTAGAACAATCAATTCAAATGACTAGATATCTTAGAACAATCAATACAAATGCCTAGATATCTTAGAACAATCAATACAAATGACTAGATATCTTAGAACAATCAATACAAATGACTAGATATCCTAGAACAATCAATTCAAATGACTAGATATCTTAGAACAATCAATATAAATGACTAGATATCTTAGAACAATCAATACAAATGACTAGATATCCTAGAACAATCAATTCAAATGACTAGATATCTTAGAACAATCAATATAAATCACTAGATATCTTAGAACAATCAATACAAATGACTAGATATCTTAGAACAATCAATACAAATAACTAGATATCCTAGAACAATCAATTCAAATGTCTAGATATCTTAGAACAATCAATATAAATGACTAGATATCATTAGAATGTGCTTACTAGGGCTATATTTAGACTTGTCTCTGTATCCATAAAGCATATTGATGTATGTGAAGCTATAGGAGAAGAGGACTCACCTTGCTCTCCCCCTCTATGACCAGGACAGGTACAGAGGACTCACCTGGCTCTCCCCGTCTATGAACAGGACAGGTACAGAGAACTCACCTGGCTCTCCCCGTCTATGAACAGGACAGGTACAGAGAACTCACCCTGCTCTCCCCCTCTATGACCAGGACAGGTACAGAGGACTCACCTGGCTCTCCCCCTCTATGACCAGGACAGGTACAGAGGACTCACCTGGCTCTCCCACTCTATGACCAGGACAGGTACAGAGGACTCACCTGGCTCTCCCCCTCTATGACCAGGACAGGTACAGAGGACTCACCTGGCTCTCCCCCTCTATGACCAGGACAGGTACAGAGGACTCACCTGGCTCTCCCCCTCTATGACCAGGACAGGTACAGAGAACTCACCTGGCTCTCCCCCTCTATGACCAGGACAGGTACAGAGGACTCACCTGGCTCTCCCCCTCTATGACCAGGACAGGTACAGAGGACTCACCTGGCTCTCCCCCTCTATGACCAGGACAGGTACAGAGGACTCACCTGGCTCTCCCCCTCTATGACCAGGACAGGTACAGAGGACTCACCTGGCTCTCCCCCTCTATGACCAGGACAGGTACAGAGAACTCACCTGGCTCTCCCCCTCTATGACCAGGACAGGTACAGAGGACTCACCTGGCTCTCCCCCTCTATGACCAGGACAGGTACAGAGGACTCACCTGGCTCTCCCCCTCTATGACCAGGACAGGTACAGAGGACTCACCTGGCTCTCCCCCTCTATGACCAGGACACGTACAGAGGACTCACCTGGCTCTCCCACTCTATGACCAGGACAGGTACAGAGGACTCACCTGGCTCTCCCCCTCTATGACCAGGACAGGTACAGAGGACTCACCTGGCTCTCCCCGTCTATGACCAGGACAGGTACAGAGGACTCACCTGGCTCTCCCCCTCTATGACCAGGACAGGTACAGAGAACTCACCTGGCTCTCCCCCTCTATGACCAGGACAGGTACAGAGGACTCACCTGGCTCTCCCCCTCTATGACCAGGACAGGTACAGAGAACTCACCTGGCTCTCCCCCTCTATGACCAGGACAGGTACAGAGGACTCACCTGGCTCTCCCCCTCTATGACCAGGACAGGTACAGAGGACTCACCTGGCTCTCCCCCTCTATGACCAGGACAGGTACAGAGGACTCACCTGGCTCTCCCCCTCCATGACCAGGACAGGTACAGAGGACTCACCTGGCTCTCCCCCTCTATGACCAGGACAGGTACAGAGAACTCACCTGGCTCTCCCCCTCTATGACCAGGACAGGTACAGAGGACTCACCTGGCTCTCCCCCTCTATGACCAGGACAGGTACAGAGGACTCACCTGGCTCTCCCCCTCTATGACCAGGACAGGTACAGAGGACTCACCTGGCTCTCCCCCTCTATGACCAGGACAGGTACAGAGGACTCACCTTGCTCTCCCCCTCTATGACCAGGACAGGTACAGAGGACTCACCTGGCTCTCCCCCTCTATGACCAGGACAGGTACAGAGGACTCACCTGGCTCTCCCCCTCTATGACCAGGACAGGTACAGAGGACTCACCTTGCTCTCCCCCTCTATGACCAGGACAGGTACAGAGGACTCACCTGGCTCTCCCCCTCTATGACCAGGACAGGTACAGAGGACTCACCTGGCTCTCCCCCTCTATGACCAGGACAGGTACAGAGGACTCACCTGGCTCTCCCCCTCTATGACCAGGACAGGTACAGAGGACTCACCTGGCTCTCCCCCTCTATGACCAGGACAGGTACAGAGGACTCACCTGGCTCTCCCCCTCTATGACCAGGACAGGTACAGAGGACTCACCTGGCTCTCCCCCTCTATGACCAGGACAGGTACAGAGGACTCACCTGGCTCTCCCCCTCTATGACCAGGACAGGTACAGAGGACTCACCTGGCTCTCCCCCTCTCTGACCAGGACAGGTACAGAGAACTCACCTTGCTCTCCCCTTCTATGACCAGGACAGGTACAGAGGTGGCAGGCCAGCGGTGTTTGGCCGGGGGGGGCTTGTCACAGTTCCATAGGATTATCACCTGGAAAAATATGACGTACATTTAAAACATGAAATGATGTCTTCCTTTGGATAGCTTATATCACAACCAAAAGCTACTATATGAATTATGATTACCTGATATAAAAGCACACATTCATGTAACATTGATAAAGAAATCTATATTGTGACAACATGAAATGTGCAACGTAGAGATATATAAGTATATATCTAACTCAAAATTATATTTTTGGGTTGATTCTATGACTCATGCCAACCTCATACAGCACGGTGCTAGCTGTTACCTAGGCAAAGTACTGAGACTTGGCGACCGCCACCAGGAGCAAAAACATCTACATTCTACAAGGTTCTTACTGCAGAAGGAGTTCTATTTCTGGGTTGATTCTATGACTCATGCTAACCACATACGGGCATGCGGTGCTAGGAGTGAACTGGGCGCGCACACAGTACTGGCATTGTGGTGCTGTGATCTAGATAGCCTAGCGGGCCACAGTGTTGAGATGTGGTGCTGTGAGCTAGATAGCCTAGCGGGCCACAGTGTTGAGATGTGGTGCTGTGAGCTAGATAGCCTAGCGGGCCACAGTGTTGAGATGTGGTGCTGTGAGCTAGATAGCCTAGCGGGCCACAGTGTTGAGATGTGGTGCTGTGATCTAGATAGCCTAGCGGGCCACAGTGTTGAGATGTGGTGCTGTGAGCTAGATAGCCTAGCGGGCCACAGTGTTGAGATGTGGTGCTGTGAGCTAGATAGCCTAGCTGGCCACAGTGTTGAGATGTGGTGCTGTGAGCTAGATAGCCTAGCGGGCCACAGTGTTGAGATGTGGTGCTGTGAGCTAGATAGCCTAGCGGGCCACAGTGTTGAGATGTGGTGCTGTGAGCTAGATAGCCTAGCGGGCCACAGTGTTGAGATGTGGTGCAGTGAGCTAGATAGCCTAGCGGGCCACATTGTTGAGATGTGGTGCTGTGAGCTAGATAGCCTAGCGGGCCACAGTGTTGAGATGTGGTGCTGTGAGCTAGATAGCCTAGCGGGCCACAGTGTTGAGATGTGGTGCTGTGATCTAGATAGCCTAGCGGGCCACAGTGTTGAGATGTGGTGCTGTGAGCTAGATAGCCTAGCGGGCCACAGTGTTGAGATGTGGCACTGTGAGCTAGATAGCCTAGCGGGCCACAGTGTTGAGATGTGGCACTGTGAGCTAGATAGCCTAGCGGGCCACAGTGTTGAGATGTGGTGCTGTGATCTAGATAGCCTAGCGGGCCACAGTGTTGAGATGTGGTGCTGTGAGCTAGATAGCCTAGCTGGCCACAGTGTTGAGATGTGGTGCTGTGAGATAGATAGCCTAGCTGGCCACAGTGTTGAGATGTGGTGCTGTGAGCTAGATAGCCTAGCTGGCCACAGTGTTGAGATGTGGTGCTGTGATCTAGATAGCCTAGCGGGCCACAGTGTTGAGATGTGGTGCTGTGAGCTAGATAGCCTAGCTGGCCACAGTGTTGAGATGTGGTGCTGTGAGCTAGATAGCCTAGCGGGCCACAGTGTTGAGATGTGATGCTGTGAGCTAGATAGCCTAGCGGGCCACAGTGTTGAGATGTGGTGCAGTGAGCTAGATAGCCTAGCGGGCCACAGTGTTGAGATGTGGTGCTGTGAGCTAGATAGCCTAGCGGGCCACAGTGTTGAGATGTGGTGCTGTGAGCTAGATAGCCTAGCGGGCCACAGTGTTGAGATGTGGTTCTGTGAGCTAGATAGCCCAGCTGGCCACAGTGTTGAGATGTGGTGCTGTGAGCTAGATAGCCTAGCGGGCCACAGTGTTGAGATGTGGTGCTGTGAGCTAGATAGCCTAGCGGGCCACAGTGTTGAGATGTGGTGCTGTGATCTAGATAGCCTAGCGGGCCACAGTGTTGAGATGTGGTGCTGTGAGCTAGATAGCCTAGCGGGCCACAGTGTTGAGATGTGGTGCTGTGAGCTAGATA
>NW_028163195.1:309867-317367 GCF_964263955.1 Coregonus lavaretus | reverse complement strand
TGAGGACAGTACAGTACATCACTATTATTGTGTTTGGTTCCATGAGGACAGTACATCACTATTATTATGTTTGGTTCCATGAGGACAGTACATCATTATTATTGTGTCTGGTTCCATGAGGACAGAACATCACTATTATTGTGTCTGGTTCCATGAGGACAGTACATCACTATTATTGTGTCTGGTTCCATGAGGACAGAACATCACTATTATTGTGTCTGGTTCCATGAGGACAGTACATCACTATTATTGGGTCTGGTTCCATGAGGACAGTACATCACTATTATTGTCTCCCGAGTGGCGCAGTGGTCTAAGGCACTGCATCGCAGTGCTAGCTGTGCCACTAGAGATCCTGGTTCGAAACCAGGCTCTGTCGTAGCCGGCCGTGACCGGGAGACCCATGGGGCGGCGGCGCAATTGGCCCAGCGTCGTCCAGGGTAGGGGAGGGAATGGCCGGCAGGGATGTAGCTCAGTTGATAGAGCATGGCGTTTGCAGCGCCAGGGTTGTGGGTTCGATTCCCACAGGGGGTATGAAAAAAATAATAATAATGTAAGTCGCTCTGGATAAGAGCGTCTGCTAAATTATGTAAATGTAAATGTAAATTGGGTCTGGTTCCATGAGGACAGTACATCACTATTATTGTGTCTGGTTCCATGAGGACAGTACAGTACATCACTATTATTGTGTCTGGTTCCATGAGGACAGTACATCACTATTACTGTGTTTGGTTCCATGAGGACAGTACATCACTATTATTGTGTCTGGTTCCATGAGGACAGTACATCACTATTATTGTGTCTGGTTCCATGAGGACAGTACATCACTATTATTGTGTCTGTTTCCATGAGGACAGTACATCACTATTATTGTGTTTGGTTCCATGAGGACAGTACAGCACATCACTATTATTGTGTCTGTTTCTAATAATATGGTTCCATGAGGACAGTACATCACTATTATTGTGTTTGGTTCCATGAGGACAGTACATCACTATTATTGTGTCTAGTTCCATGAGGACAGTACATCACTATTATTGTGTTTGGTTCCATGAGGACAGTACATCACTATTATTGTGTTTGGTTCCATGAGGACAGTACATCACTATTATTATGTCTGTTTCCATGAGGACAGTACATCACTTTTATTGTGTCTGGTTCCATGAGGACAGTACAGTACATCACTATTATTGTGTCTGTTTCCATGAGGACAGTACATCACTATTATTGTGTCTGGTTCCATGAGGACAGTACATCACTATTATTGTGTCTGTTTCCATGAGGACAGTACATCACTATTATTGTGTCTGGTTCCATGAGGACAGTACATCACTATTATTGTGTTTGTTTCCATGAGGACAGTACATCACTATTATTGTGTCTGGTTCCATGAGGACAGTACATCACTATTATTGTGTTTGGTTCCATGAGGACAGTACAGTACATCACTATTATTGTGTTTGGTTCCATGAGGACAGTACATCACTATTATTGGGTCTGGTTCCATGAGGACAGTACATCACTATTATTGTGTTTGGTTCCATGAGGACAGTACAGTACATAACTATTATTGTGTTTGGTTCCATGAGAACAGTACATAACTATTATTGTGTCTGGTTCCATGAGTACAGTACATCACTATTATTGGGTCTGGTTCCATGAGGACAGTACATCACTATTATTGTGTCTGGTTCCATGAGGACAGTACAGTACATCACTATTATTGTGTTTGGTTCCATGAGGACAACACATCACTATTATTGTGTCTGTTTCCATGAGGACAGTACATCACTATTATTGTGTCTGGTTCCATGAGGACAGTACATCACTATTATTGTGTCTGGTTCCATGAGGACAGTACAGTACATCACTATTATTATGTTTGGTTCCATGAGGACAGTACATCATTATTATTGTGTCTGGTTCCATGAGGACAGAACATCACTATTATTGTGTCTGGTTCCATGAGGACAGTACATCACTATTATTGTGTCTGGTTCCATGAGGACAGAACATCACTATTATTGTGTCTGGTTCCATGAGGACAGTACATCACTATTATTGGGTCTGGTTCCATGAGGACAGTACATCACTATTATTGTGTCTGGTTCCATGAGGACAGTACAGCACATCACTATTATTGTGTTTGCTTCCATGAGGACAGTACATCACTATTATTGTGTCTGGTTCCATGAGGACAGTACATCACTATTATTGTGTCTGTTTCCATGAGGACAGTACAGTACATCACTATTATTGTGTCTGGTTCCATGAGGACAGTACATCACTATTATTGTGTTTGTTTCCATGAGGACAGTACATCACTATTATTGTGTCTGTTTCCATGAGGACAGTACAGCACATCACTATTATTGTGTCTGTTTTTAATAATATGGTTCCATGAGGACAGTACATCACTATTATTGTGTTTGGTTCCATGAGGACAGTACATCACTATTATTGGGTCTGGTTCCATGAGGACAGTACATCACTATTATTGTGTCTGGTTCCATGAGGACAGTACATCACTATTATTGTGTCTGGTTCCATGAGAACAGTACATAACTATTATTGTGTCTGGTTCCATGAGGACAGTACATCACTATTATTGTGTCTGGTTCCATGAGGACAGTACAGTACATCACTATTATTGTGTTTGGTTCCATGAGGACAGTACATCATTATTATTGTGTCTGGTTCCATGAGGACAGTACATCACTATTATTGGGTCTGGTTCCATGAGGACAGTACATCACTATTATTGTGTTTGGTTCCATGAGGACAGTACAGTACATAACTATTATTGTGTTTGGTTCCATGAGAACAGTACATAACTATTATTGTGTCTGGTTCCATGAGTACAGTACATCACTATTATTGGGTCTGGTTCCATGAGGACAGTACATCACTATTATTGTGTCTGGTTCCATGAGGACAGTACAGTACATCACTATTATTGTGTTTGGTTCCATGAGGACAACACATCACTATTATTGTGTCTGTTTCCATGAGGACAGTACATCACTATTATTGTGTCTGGTTCCATGAGGACAGTACATCACTATTATTGTGTCTGGTTCCATGAGGACAGTACAGTACATCACTATTATTATGTTTGGTTCCATGAGGACAGTACATCATTATTATTGTGTCTGGTTCCATGAGGACAGAACATCACTATTATTGTGTCTGGTTCCATGAGGACAGTACATCACTATTATTGTGTCTGGTTCCATGAGGACAGAACATCACTATTATTGTGTCTGGTTCCATGAGGACAGTACATCACTATTATTGGGTCTGGTTCCATGAGGACAGTACATCACTATTATTGTGTCTGGTTCCATGAGGACAGTACAGCACATCACTATTATTGTGTTTGCTTCCATGAGGACAGTACATCACTATTATTGTGTCTGGTTCCATGAGGACAGTACATCACTATTATTGTGTCTGTTTCCATGAGGACAGTACAGTACATCACTATTATTGTGTCTGGTTCCATGAGGACAGTACATCACTATTATTGTGTTTGTTTCCATGAGGACAGTACATCACTATTATTGTGTCTGTTTCCATGAGGACAGTACAGCACATCACTATTATTGTGTCTGTTTTTAATAATATGGTTCCATGAGGACAGTACATCACTATTATTGTGTTTGGTTCCATGAGGACAGTACATCACTATTATTGGGTCTGGTTCCATGAGGACAGTACATCACTATTATTGTGTCTGGTTCCATGAGAACAGTACATAACTATTATTGTGTCTGGTTCCATGAGGACAGTACATCACTATTATTGTGTCTGGTTCCATGAGGACAGTACAGTACATCACTATTATTGTGTTTGGTTCTATGAGGACAGTACATCATTATTATTGTGTCTGGTTCCATGAGGACAGTACATCACTATTATTGTGTCTGGTTCCATGAGGACAGTACATCACTATTATTGTGTCTGGTTCCATGAGGACAGTACATCACTATTATTGTGTTTGGTTCCATGAGGACAGTACATCATTATTATTGTGTCTGGTTCCATGAGGACAGTACATCACTATTATTGTGTCTGGTTCCATGAGGACAGTACAGCACATCACTATTATTGTGTTTGGTTCCATGAGGAACCCAAAAGCAGCTGGTCCCTGGTGTCAGGACTAACGACACTAATGCAGTCCTTGCCTGCCTGCTGAACCATCTACTAATGCAAATAATCTTCAGCAAAACAACAACAAATCATCACAGACATGAAATCAGTGGTTTGGGGCTTTAAAACATGCTGCACCATCTGGTCGTCTGTTTCTTCAGCAGAACTTTCTTCTTCCTTTGAGCTATAATAGCATTTGCCACTTGTATTCAAGCACCGCACAGCAAGCCATTACCTGTTAACTCTAGTCATTACAACAGCCTAATTAATTCCATTTCAAAAGGAGTCTTTGCTCAAATTGTTGTTATATTGTGAGTAAAGTACAAATGGTAAACAAAAGCCTACATTTCATTTGAGCCTATTTGCATGTGTAAATGTGTATGCAAATGTTTTTGTTTGCATGCGTGTTTGTTTGTGTGTGTGTGTGTGTGTGTGTGTGTGTGTGTGTGTGTGTGTGTCACTAGCTGTGTCCCACTGTCTGTGTGTCCAAATAGAGACTACAGCCCTACCAGCCAGGATGTGTGTCCTCCTGTCCTAAACCTGTTTAACTGGGTGTCCACACACCCTGTCGCAATCCCTTCAGTGTCATTAACCAGACTGTCTTCTGAAGTATGTCCCCCTGCCCACTCACAACGCACTGACACTGGCTGATACCACTCAGCCAAGGAACCGTATTCCCACTCACAACGCACTGACACTGGCTGGTACCACTCAGCCAAGGAACCGTATTCCCACTCACAACGCACTGACACTGGCTGATACCACTCAGCCAAGGAACCGTATTCCCACTCACAACGCACCGACACTGGCTGATACCACTCAGCCAAGGAACCGTATTCCCACTCACAACGCACTGACACTGGCTGATACCACTCAGCCAAGGAACCGTATTCCCACTCACAACGCACCGACACTGGCTGGTACCACTCAGCCAAGGAACCGTATTCCCACTCACAACGCACTGACACTGGCTGATACCACTCAGCCAAGGAACCGTATTCCCACTCACAACGCACCGACACTGGCTGGTACCACTCAGCCAAGGAACCGTATTCCCACTCACAACGCACTGACACTGGCTGATACCACTCAGCCAAGGAACCGTATTCCCACTCACAACGCACTGACACTGGCTGGTACCACTCAGCCAAGGAACCGTATTCCCACTCACAACGCACTGACACTGGCTGGTACCACTCAGCCAAGGAACCGTATTCCCACTCACAACGCACCGACACTGGCTGGTACCACTCAGCCAAGGAACCGTATTCCCACTCACAACGCACCGACACTGGCTGATACCACTCAGCCAAGGAACCGTATTCCCACTCACAACGCACTGACACTGGCTGGTACCACTCAGCCAAGGAACCGTATTCCCACTCACAACGCACTGACACTGGCTGATACCACTCAGCCAAGGAACCGTATTCCCACTCACAACGCACTGACACTGGCTGATACCACTCAGCCAAGGAACCGTATTCCCACTCACAACGCACTGACACTGGCTGATACCACTCAGCCAAGGAACCGTATTCCCACTCACAACGCACTGACACTGGCTGATACCACTCAGCCAAGGAACCGTATTCCCACTCACAACGCACTGACACTGGCTGATACCACTCAGCCAAGGAACCGTATTCCCACTCACAACGCACCGACACTGGCTGATACCACTCAGCCAAGGAACCGTATTCCCACTCACAACGCACCGACACTGGCTGATACCACTCAGCCAAGGAACCGTATTCCCACTCACAACGCACTGACACTGGCTGATACCACTCAGCCAAGGAACCGTATTCCCACTCACAACGCACTGACACTGGCTGATACCACTCAGCCAAGGAACCGTATTCCCACTCACAACGCACCGACACTGGCTGGTACCACTCAGCCAAGGAACCGTATTCCCACTCACAACGCACTGACACTGGCTGATACCACTCAGCCAAGGAACCGTATTCCCACTCACAACGCACTGACACTGGCTGATACCACTCAGCCAAGGAACCGTATTCCCACTCCCACTCACAACGCACTGACACTGGCTGATACCACTCAGTCAAGGAACCGTATTCCCACTCACAACGCACTGACACTGGCTGGTACCACTCAGCCAAGGAACCGTATTCCCACTCACAACGCACTGACACTGGCTGATACCACTCAGCCAAGGAACCGTATTCCCACTCACAACGCACTGACACTGGCTGATACCACTCAGCCAAGGAACCGTATTCCCACTCACAACGCACTGACACTGGCTGATACCACTCAGCCAAGGAACCGTATTCCCACTCACAACGCACCGACACTGGCTGGTACCACTCAGCCAAGGAACCGTATTCCCACTCACAACGCACTGACACTGGCTGGTACCACTCAGCCAAGGAACCGTATTCCCACTCACAACGCACCGACACTGGCTGGTACCACTCAGCCAAGGAACCGTATTCCCACTCACAACGCACCGACACTGGCTGGTACCACTCAGCCAAGGAACCGTATTCCCACTCAGCCAAGGAACCGTATTCCCACTCACAACGCACCGACACTGGCTAATACCACTCAGCCAAGGAACCGTATTCCCACTCACAACGCACAGACACTGGCTGGTACCACTCAGCCAAGGAACCGTATTAGGCTTAGCCTATAATACACAGGCAGAACCAAGACAATGATCTGGACCTCAGATTTACCTCAGAGCACAGCCAATCATCCACGACATCATACAAACCGCTTTGGAACTTGGTCTGTCTGTTTGCATATGACTCTATATGACAGACACCTACCTTGTAAACGACCCTGTCACATATTCTGACCTTTACCACAGCAAAGAGAACCCTGCTTCCGTTTGGAAAAACAATTACAGAACATGCTCTATTTTGGTGCCCTTCTTGGTACATTCTAATGCCTTGATTCCATCTGAAATACACAGCTAAATTATTGAATATTTTAACGACTTTAAATCCCAAATTTGGTAACATTAGTTGTGGTATTGAGACGTGACTTTACAATTAAAAATGACTGAAAATGTATGAATTTAGTGTATTGTTAGTCGTTTTGGATATTGTCTATGCCTAGATGATCAGGAATATTTTCCTAAGTAAGATAACTTTTTAAAACATTGAACCCGTCTCCCCTTGAGATTAAAGTCATTTTCAGTAAACTATCCCTTTAACAGATTGGCCTGACAATCAATCACTGTGGGTGGGACTGAGGGAAGGTGGAAGATTAGTCATTTAGTCAACAAATACTAGTCGAGTATACTCTTTCCATTTAATTTATTGTGGCGAAAACCTATGAAAAAAGGTTCTGTTCTCTCAAGAAAACATTGATTCC